>NC_092224.1:5625801-5640801 GCF_036320965.1 Panulirus ornatus | reverse complement strand
AGATTTGACCGGGAAACTGCTGAAGTTCTGGTCTGAGTTTGAAAAAGCGCGTGAAAGGAGGAATTTAAGAATAAATGTGAATAAAAGCAAGGTTTAAGGAAGTAGACAGACAGGTTAGCTGGGGTGTGAGTTTAAACGAGGGAAATTGGAGGAAGTTTTAGATACCTGGGAGCGAATGGAACCATGGAAATGGAGGTGAGTCATAGGGTGGGTGAGGAGTTAAAAGTTTTGGGAGCATTGAGGAATGCATGAAGAGGTAAGTATCTAGGAGGAAGAATATGGGTAGGTTTGAAGATATTATAGTCCTAACGATGGTGTATAGATGTGAGGCATGGGATACAGCTGAGGATGTACGGAGGACGGTGAATGTGTAGGAGATAAAATGCTCAAGGGAAGTATATTGAGTGAGGAGGGTTGGTAGTGTATGATTATAATGATAGGGTAAAACAGGTATGGTTGAGAGAGCTGAAGAAAGTCTGCTGAAATGGTTTGGACAGATGGAGAGAGGAGAGGTTGACAAAGCGAACTTACGTGACAGAAGTAATGGGAACAAGTGGAAGAGGGAGACCAACTGGAGATAGAGGGTTTTAGTAAGATTTTGAGTGCTGAGGCCTGCACATGCAGGGGGGTGAAAGGCGTACGAGGGAAACGGTGCAGTAGAGCGATGTAGTATACAGGGGTAGACATTCTGCCAACTGACTGAACCAGGGTATATGAAGCAGCCGAGTCAAATCACGGAGAGGTTTGTGAGGACTGGTTATGTATAGGGAACTGTGGTTTCGGTGCATTACACATGACAGACAATGTATAAATATGTGTGTATGTGTGTATGCGTTTGTGTGTGTGTGTGTGTGTGTTTCTGGACTCTGCTTCTTTGTGGTTACGCCCCGAGTAGAATGACACCTTCCGGGTGGTTGCATCATGGGTGTACAATCTTTCTGAAAAACTCGAATCTACACCGAAGGAGTCCATCCTTTACATGCTGCTGAACATAGTGTATACTGGTTTTATACACACACATACACATTCACACACACTGACACAGACGCACTCACGTATATATATATATATATATATATATATATATATATATATATATATATATATATATTATTTATTTTTTTTATTATACTTTGTCGCTGTCTCCCGCGTTTGCGAGGTAGCGCAAGGAAACAGACGAAAGAAATGGCCCAACCCCCCCCCCCCATACACATGTATATACATACGTCCACACACGCAAATATACATACCTACACAGCTTTCCATGGTTTACCCCAGACGCTTCACATGCCTTGATTCAATCCACTGACAGCACGTCAACCCCGGTATACCACATCGCTCCAATTCACTCTATTCCTTGCCCTCCTTTCACCCTCCTGCATGTTCAGGCCCCGATCACACAAAATCTTTTTCACTCCATCTTTCCACCTCCAATTTGGTCTCCCTCTTCTCCTCGTTCCCTCCACCTCCGACACATATATCCTCTTGGTCAATCTTTCCTCACTCATTTTCTCCATGTGCCCAAACCACTTCAAAACACCCTCTTCTGCTCTCTCAACCACGCTCTTTTTATTTCCACACATCTCTCTTACCCTTACGTTACTCACTCGATCAAACCACCTCACACCACACATTGTCCTCAAACATCTCATTTCCAGCACATTCATCCTCCTGCGCACAACTCTATCCATAGCCCACGCCTCGCAACCATACAACATTGTTGGAACCACTATTCCCTCAAACATACCCATTTTTGCTTTCCGAGATAATGTTCTCGACTTCCACACATTCTTCAAGGCCCCCAGAATTTTCGCCCCCTCCCCCACCCTATGATCCACTTCCGCTTCCATGGTTCCATCCGCTGCCAGATCCACTCCCAGATATCTAAAACACTTCACTTCCTCCAGTTTTTCTCCATTCAAACTCACCTCCCAATTGACTTGACCCTCAACCCTACTGTACCTAATAACCTTGCTCTTATTCACATTTACTCTTAACTTTCTTCTTCCACACACTTTACCAAACTCAGTCACCAGCTTCTGCAGTTTCTCACATGAATCAGCCGCCAGCGCTGTATCATCAGCGAACAACAACTGACTCACTTCCCAAGCTCTCTCATCCCCAACAGACTTCATACTTGCCCCTCTTTCCAAAACTCTTGCATTTACCTCCCTAACAACCCCATCCATAAACAAATTAAACAACCATGGAGACATCACACACCCCTGCCGCAAACCTACATTCACTGAGAACCAATCACTTTCCTCTCTTCCTACCCGTACACATGCCTTACATCCTCGATAAAAACTTTTCACTGCTTCTAACAACTTTCCTCCCACACCATATATTCTTAATACCTTCCACAGAGCATCTCTATCAACTCTATCATATGCCTTCTCCAGATCCATAAATGCTACATACAAATCCATTTGCTTTTCTAAGTATTTCTCACATACATTCTTCAAAGCAAACACCTGATCCACACATCCTCTACCACTTCTGAAACCACACTGCTCTTCCCCAATCTGATGCTCTGTACATGCCTTCACCCTCTCAATCAATACCCTCCCATATAATTTACCAGGAATACTCAACAAACTTATACCTCTGTAATTTGAGCACTCACTCTTATCCCCTTTGCCTTTGTACAATGGCACTATGCACGCATTCCGCCAATCCTCAGGCACCTCACCATGAGTCATACATACATTAAATAACCTTACCAACCAGTCAACAATACAGTCACCCCCTTTTTTAATAAATTCCACTGCAATACCATCCAAACCTGCTGCCTTGCCGGCTTTCATCTTCCGCAAAGCTTTCACTACCTCTTCTCTGTTTACCAAATCATTTTCCCTAACCCTCTCACTTTGCACACCACCTCGACCAAAACACCCTATATCTGCCACTCTATCATCAAACACATTCAACAAACCTTCAAAATACTCACTCCATCTCCTTCTCACATCACCACTACTTGTTATCACCTCCCCATTTTTGCCCTTCACTGAAGTTCCGATTTGCTCCCTTGTCTTACGCACTTTATTTACCTCCTTCCAGAACATCTTTTATTCTCCCTAAAATTTAATGATACTCTCTCACCCCAACTCTCATTTGCCCTTTTTTTCACCTCTTGCACCTTTCTCTTGACCTCCTGTCTCTTTCTTTTATACATCTCCCACTCACTTGCATTTTTTCCCTGCAAAAATCGTCCAAATGCCTCTCTCTCTTCTCTTTCACTAATACTCTTACTTCTTCATCCCACCACTCACTACCCTTTCTAATCAACCCACCTCCCACTCTTCTCATGCCACAAGCATCTTTTGCGCAATCCATCACTGATTCCCTAAATACATCCCATTCCTCCCCCACTCCCCTTACTTCCATTGTTCTCACCTTTTTCCATTCTGTACTCAGTCTCTCCTGGTACTTCCTCACACAAGTCTCCTTCCCAAGCTCACTTACTCTCACCACCCTCTTCACCCCAACATTCACTCTTCTTTTCTGAAAACCCATACAAATCTTCACCTTAGCCTCCACAAGATAATGATCAGACATCCCTCCAGTTGCACCTCTTAGCACATTAACATCCAAAAGTCTCTCTTTCGCACGCCTGTCAATTAACACGTAATCCAATAACGCTCTCTGGCCATCTCTCCTACTTACATAAGTATACTTATGTATATCTCGCTTTTTAAACCAGGTATATATATAGAGATGCTCTGTGGAAGGTATTAAGAATATATGGTTTGGGAGGCAAGTTGTTAGAAGCAGTGAAAAGTTTTTATCGAGGATGTAAGGCATGTGTACGTGTAGGAAGAGAGGAAAGTGATTGGTTCTCAGTGAATGTAGGTTTGCGGCAGGGGTGTGTGATGTCTCCATGGTTGTTTAATTTGTTTATGGATGGGGTTGTTAGGGAGGTGAATGCAAGAGTTTTGGAAAGAGGGGCAAGTATGAAGTCTGTTGGGGATGAGAGAGCTTGGGAAGTGTCAGTTGTTGTTCGCTGATGATACAGCGCTGGTGGCTGATTCATGTGAGAAACTGCAGAAGCTGGTGACTGAGTTTGGTAAAGTGTGTGAAAGAAGAAAGTTAAGAGTAAATGTGAATGAGAGCAAGGTTATTAGGTACAGTAGGGTTGAGGGTCAAGTCAATTGGGAGGTGAGTTTGAATGGAGAAAAACTGGAGGAAGTGAAGTGTTTTAGATATCTGGGAGTGGATCTGGCAGCGGATGGAACCATGGAAGCGGAAGTGGATCATAGGGTGGGGGAGGGGGCGAAAATTCTGGGGGCCTTGAAGAATGTGTGGAAGTCGAGAACATTATCTCGGAAAGCAAAAATGGGTATGTTTGAGGGAATAGTGGTTCCAACAATGTTGTATGGTTGCGAGGCGTGGGCTATGGATAGAGTTGTGCGCAGGAGGATGGATGTGCTGGAAATGAGATGTTTGAGGACAATGTGTGGTGTGAGGTGGTTTGATCGAGTAAGTAACGTAAGGGTAAGAGAGATGTGTGGAAATAAAAAGAGCGTGGTTGAGAGAGCAGAAGAGGGTGTTTTGAAATGGTTCGGGCACATGGAGAGAATGAGTGAGGAAAGATTGACCAAGAGAATATATGTGTCGGAGGTGGAGGGAACGAGGAGAAGAAGGAGACCAAATTGGAGGTGGAAAGATGGAGTGAAAAAGATTTTGTGTGATCGGGGCCTGAGCATGCAGGAGGGTGAAAGGAGGGCAAGGAATAGAGTGAATTGGAGCGATGTGGTATACCGGGGTTGCCGTGCTGTCAGTGGATTGAATCAAAGCATGTGAAGCGTCTGGGGTAAACCATGGAAAGCTGTGTAGGTATGTATATTTGCGTGTGTGGACGTATGTATATACATGTGTATGGGGGTGGGTTGGGCCGTTTCTTTCGTCTGTTTCCTTGCGCTACCTCGCAAACGCGGGAGACAGCGACAAAGCAAAAAAAAAAAAATATATATATATATATATATATATATATATATATATATATATATATATATTATCCCTGGGGATAGGGGATTAAGAATACTTCCCACGTATTCCCTGCGTGTCGTAGAAGGCTTTGTCGCTGTCTCCCGCGTTTGCGAGGTAGCGCAAGGAAACAGACGAAAGAAATGGCCCAACCTACCCCCATACACATGTATATACATACACGTCCACACACGCAAATATACATACCCATACATCTCAATGTACACATATATATACACACATAGACGCATACATATATACACATGCACACAATTCACACTGTCTACCTTTATTCATTCCCACCGCCACCCCGCCACACATGAAATGGCATACCCCTCCCCCACCACGTACGCACGAGGTAGTGCTAAGAAAAGACAACAAAGGCCATATTCGTTCACACTCAATCTCTAGCTGTCATACGTAATGCACCGAAATCACAGATCCCTTTCCACATCCAGGCCCCGCAGAACTTTCAGTGGTATACCCTAGACGATTCACATGCCTGGTTCAATCCAGTGACAGCACGTCGACCCCAGTATACCACATCGTTCCAATTCACTATATTCCTTACACGCCTTTCACCCTCCTGTATGTTCAGGCCCCGATCGCTCAATATCTTTTTCACTCCATCCTTCCACCTCCAATTTGGTCTCCCACTTCTCTTCGTTCCTTTCACCTTTGACACATATATCCTCTTTGTCAATCTTTCCTCACTCATTCTCTCCATGTGACCAAACCATTTCAACACACCCTCTTCTCCTTTCTCAACCACACTCTTTTCATCACCACACATCTCTCTCACCCTTTCATTACTTACTCGATCAAGCCACCTCACACCACATATTGTCCTCAAACATCTCATTTCCAACACATCCACCTTCCTCCGCACAACCTCTATCTATAGCCCATGCCTCACAACCATATAACATTGTTGGAACCACTATTCCTTCAAACATACCCATTTTTGCTCTCCGAGATAACGTTCTCGCCTTCCACACATTCTTCAACGCTCCCAGAATCTTTGCCCCCTCCCACAACCTGTGACTCACTTCCGCTTCCATGGTTCCATCCGCTGTCAAATCCACTCCCATATAGCTAAAACACTTCACTTCCTCCATTTTTCTCCATCCAAACTTACCTCCCAATTTACTTGTTCCTCAACCCAACTGTACCTTATATCCTTGCTCTTATTCACAGCTTTCTCAGCTTTCTTCTTTCACACACTTTACCAAACTCAGACACCAACTTCTGCAATTTCTCACCCGAATCAGCCACCAGCGATGTATCATCAGCGAACAACAACTGACTCACTTTCGAAGCCCTCTCATCCACAACAGACTGCATACTTGCCCCTCTCTCTAAAACTCTTGCATTCACTTCCCTAACAATCCCATCCATAAACAAATTAAACAATCATGGAGACATCACTCACCCCTTCCGTAAACCAATATTCACTGGGATCCAATCACTTTCCTCTCTTCCTACTCGTACACAGTGATGGCATGCGCAAAAGATGCCTGTGGCATTAGAAAGGTGGGAGGTGGACAAACTAGAAAGGGTAGTGAGTGGTGGGATGAAGAAGTAAGATCGTTAGTGAAAGAGAAGAGAGAGGCATCTGAACGATTTTTGCAGGGAAACAGTGCAAATGACTGGGAGATGTATAAAAGAAAAAGTAGCAAGAGGTGAAAAGAGGGGAAATGAGTTTTGGGGTGAGAGTGTATCGTTAAATTTTAAGGAGTATAAAAAGATGTTTTGGAAGTAGATAAAGTGCGTAAGACAAGAAAACAAAAGGGAACATCGGTGAAAGGGGCTAATGGGGAGGTGATAACAGTAGTTTTGAAGTGAGAAGGAGACAGAGTATTTTGAAGGCTTGTTGAACGTGTTTCATGATAAGGGTGGCAGATATAGGGTGTTTTGGACGGGGTGGTGTGCGAAGTGGGAGGATCAAGGAGAATGGTTTGGTAAACAGAGAAGAGGTAGTGAAAGCTTTGCGGAAGATGAAAGCCGGCAAGGCAACGGGTTCGGATGATATTGTAGTGGAATTTATTTAAATGTGGGTGACTGTGTTGTTGACTGGTTGGTGAGAATATTCAATGTGTGTATGTTTCATGGTGAAGTGCCTGAGGACTGGCGGAATGCATGTATAATACCATTGTATAAAGGCAAAGGGGATAAAGGTGAGTGTTCAAATTACAGAGATATAAGTTTGTTGAGTATTCCTGGGAAATCATATGGGAGGGTATTGACTGAGGGGGTGAGAGCATGTATAGAGCATCAGATTGGGGAAGAGCAGTGTGGTTTCAAAAGTGGTAGAGGATGGGTGGACCAGGTGTATGCTTTGAAAAATGTATGAGAGAAATACTTAGAAAAACATGGATTTGTATGTAGCATTTATGAATCTGGAAAAGGCATATGATAGAGTGTGTGATATTCATTTAGTGCAAAACAGTATTGATTAGTATATATTAGAACACATTTTGTTCCCAAGATGGTCTGTGGAAGGTATTAAAAGTATATGGTGTGGGAGGTAAGCTGCTAGAAGCAGTGAAAAGTTTTTATCGAAGATATATATATATATATATATATATATATATATATATATATATATATATATATATATATATATATATATATATTATATATATATATATATATATATATATATATATATATATATATATATATATATATTATCCCTGGGGATAGGGGAGAAAGAATACTTCCCACGTATTCCCTGCGTGTCGTAGAAGGCGATTAAAAGGGGAGGGAGCGGGGAGCTGGAAATCCTCCCTTCTCATTATTTTTTTTTAATTTTCCAAAAGGAACAGAGAACGGGGCCAGGTAAGGATATTCCCTCAAAGGCCCATTCCTCTGTTCTTAACGCTACCTCGCTAATGCGGGAAATGGCGAATAGTTTAAAAAAAAAAAAAAAAATATATATATATATATAAATATAAATATAAATATATATATATATATATATATATATATATATATATATATATATATATATAGTAAAGACGGGCGTGATAATCATGCACTAAATGACAGAGAGAAACGCACTAGCCTCAAAATTCATAAATTTTATCTATCTTCCGTCTATCTCCATTATCAGTCCTCCATCTGTTTCCATTACCGCGATGCAAAATACAATTATCACTTCCAAATTTGACTTATCTTGGAGTATATTCTTTATCAGTTACTATCATTTTCTCCGATATATGCCACTCAGTGTGGACGGTGATATACATCGCTGACTTACATATCAAGGAAACTGATCATTAAAGCGCTACACTTGCCAGTAAAGATTCCTGGTACGAGACGCCCGGGCCACTCCAAGGACAGCCTGGGACCTCTAAGGACGTCCAAGGATCTTTAAAGAAGCTTAAGGTCGAAGGACACCCCCATATCCTGTTACGATGTATCCAAAGAACGTCTCTCTGGCATAAGGAAACTCAAGGACGTCCAAAGAGTTCCCAAGTCCTCCAAGGACGACTGGAGACCCACAGTAACAACCAGAGGCCCCTTGGAGGTTTTGGACATTGTCACTAGTGTCAGTGCCTCTCAAATGACGTCATAAGACTTCAATGGGCTTTTGGGATACAACAAGTGACGTCATAGTCACCTAGGGACCTCAGAAGTTGCTTAAGAACATCCTGGAGCAACAAGCAACTTTCAGAAGCATTCAGAGAACCCAGTAATTTGGGACTCGAGGGAGTTGAGCCATTTACCCCCGTGGCTCCCTCCGCTTTACGGTTCCTTCCTCTTTCCTCCTCGTTTTCTGTCTCTGTCTTTTTCCCCTATTACCTGCAAATGACTCTTGGCCTCTCGTCACACCCCCTTCAATTCCTGTCTATATATCAATTCGTCAGAAGTTCTGACTCACAAGGACTAACCAACAAGGAGACTGCGAGCTCCTTTCTAACATGACCTACGTGGGAAGCACAACCTGTACACCGTCCAAAACTCCTTCATAACTACATGTCACCAAGAAGCACAACACTGCCTTCACACGAGAGATGATTGTTGAATCTACGAGGATACAACGCATCGCCGAAGCACTAATTATCACGGAACGGTAACAAAAGTTCAACAACCAGAGCACGGGCCAAAACAGACCTACTCCAGCTACATACCTAAGCATCACATTTCAACCAATAAGAGCGGAACGCTAAATGCACATCCGCCTACTGGTATTACCCAGCCTCACCCAGCTACCCTTAGTCGTTCCCAGATGCTCCAATGACCTATCTATACGCCTCTGAAGATGATTTGATAGATTTAAATCGAAATATTGAGACAACCTTAGGAGATATACTACACAACCTCCCCACCCATATCAACAGAGGTATTAGACACCTTTAAATATTCAGAAAGTATCTGGAAAAAATAAAACATTTATCTGATCATTTTAACAGAATTAGGTGACAAAGTAAACTGCTACTAACATACACAAATATAATAATCTATTTTTCATTTATATATCTATCATACTTAATCACCGTCTCCCGCTTCAGCAAGGTAGCGCAAGGAAACAGACGAAAGAATGGCCCAACCCACCCATATACACACGTATATACATACATAAACGCCCACACGCGCACATATACATACCTATAGAGTTCAACGTATACATATATATGCATACACAGACATATACATATATACACATGTACATATTCATACTTCCTGCCTTCATCCATTCCCGTCGCCATCCCACCAAACATGAAATAGCACCCCTCCTCCCCCATAGCGCCATGAAAAGGCAAAAAAGCCCACATTCGTTCACACTCAGTCTCTAGCTGTCATGTGTAACGAACCGAAACCACAGCTCCCTTTCCACATCCACGCCCCACAAAACTTTTCATGGTTTACCCCAGACGATTCACATGCCCTCGTTCAATCCATTGACAGCACGTCGACCCCGGTATACCACATCGTTCCAATTCACTCTATTCCTTGCATGCATTTCACCCTCCTGCATGTTCAAGCCCCGATCCCCCAAATCTTTTTCAGTCCATCTTTCCACCTCCAATTTAGTCTCCCGCTTCTCCTCGTTCCCTCCACCTCTGGCACATATATCCTCTTGGTCAATCTTTCCTCATTCATTCTCTCCATGTAACCAAACCATTTCAATACACCCTCTTCTGCTCTCTCAGCCACACTCTTTATTACCACACATCTTTCTTACCCTTTCATTACTAATTCGATCAAACCACCTCATACCACATATTATCCTCAAACATTTCATTTCCAACACATCCACCCTCCTCCGCATAATCCTACCTATAGCCCATGCCACACAGCCATATAAAATTGTTGGAATCATTGCTCCTTCAAACATACCCATTTTTGCTTTCCGAGATAACGTTCTCGCCTTCCACACATTCTTCAACGCTCCCAGAACCTTCGCCCCCTCCCCCACTTCCGCTTCCATGGTTCCATCCGCTGCCAAATCCACTCCCAGATATCTAAAACACTTCACTTCCTCCAGTTTTTTTTCCATTCAGATTTACCTCCCAATTCACTTGTCCCTCAACCCTACTGAACCTAATAACCTTGCTCTTATTCACATTTACTCTCAGCTTTCTTCTTTTACACACTTTACCAAACTCAGTCACCAACTTCTGCAGTTACTCACCCGAATCAGCCACCAGCGCTGTATCATCAGCGAACAACAACTGACTTACTTCCCAAGCCTCTCATCGATAACAGACTGCATACTTGCCCCTCTCTCCAAAACTCTTGCATTTATCTCCCTAACCACCCCATCCATAAACAAATTAAACAACCATGGAGACGTCACGCACCCCTGCCGCAAACAGACATTCATTGGGAACCAACTGTACTTATCATGTATATCTTTGTAGTTCTAATACAGACCACCATGAGCCATTCTCAGTGGAGGGAAGAGCTAACAGACTCATGCCGTCTCACGGCTCTGCCTCCACTGGGTGGGAATGTGGTTGCTCAAATCAACACAGTGATAACTGATGGCGTTAGACTGCCCATCCTGTGTCAACAGTGTAGTCACGTAGAGCACCGGGGTGAAGGAAGTGCGCGACTCCAACCTCTCACCGTTTCCCTGGTAGAACAATCATGACAAGAAAAAAAAAAAATAGTGAACATATGTGGGAAAACATTGGAACCACGACAGAGATTTCGTTCCACAAACAAAAGTAAAGAAATGAAATGTCTTCCTGCTAAGTGGAAGATGTCGGATAACAAGCATCATAAGTTACTCATGATACAAAAACATAATGAGTATACTGTAGCAGACCATCATTGTAAACAAAACAATGTAGCGTATATAACGAAATATCCACAGTCACGTGTCCTGGTTAGTAATCTTGGGTCAGTACAGGTGAACACGTATTTATATACATTGTTCTTGCTAGGTATTGCAGACTTACAATTCTGTTTCACTCACGAAGAGAAGATAGTAGTGTACATGTGCAGGCACAAACGGTGAAACAGGAAGTACATACAAGCCAGGCAGCTGAGCTTCTATCCCTGACAGCTACTTCTTCTCAGAGTTAAGATATCGTACTGCAACATGCAAAGCCAGGCAGTTATAGCCTGTATCATTTCATGAGACAGTTGTCCAGCAAAATTTCGCAGGCACGGCTCTGCACCTTCAGTATTAGGAAGGATCCAACGTAATCAGCAATCAACTCCACCAATCTCTGGCCCAATAGTCAACACCACAGGGAAGGGCTCTGTACTCAGCAATAACACACAGGACCCAGCAGAAGGCACCAACAGATATAACCCAGCAGTGATCAATATAATAGACAGGTCCCAGCAGACATCACCAACAGATAGAACCCAGCAGTGATCAATATAACAGACAGGACCCAGCAGACAGCACCAACAGATAGAACCCAGCAGTGATCAATATAACAGACAGGACCCAGCAGACATCACCAACAGATAGAACCCAGCAGTGATCAATATAACAGACAGGACCCAGCGGACATCACCAACAGATAGAACCGAGCAGTGATCAACATAACAGACAGGACCCAGCAGACAGCACCAACAGATAGAACCCAGCAGTGATCAAAATAACAGACAGGACCCAGCAGACAGCACCAACAGATAGAACCCAGCAGTGATGAATATAATAGACAGGACCTAGTAGACAGCACCAACAGATAGGACCCAACAGTGATCAATATAAGAGACAGGACCCAGCAGTAAACATCAATAAACAGGTTCCAGAAGTCACCACCAATAGACAGGACACCAGCAGTCAGCGACTCTTACCCAGGATCCGCACTCGCCAGACACTGGAGTGACCGCCCAACATTCACCACTACGTCTGACCCAACGGTCTTCCCTCGCAACGCCTGTCTCATGCTCATCACCACCACGCAGGTCAGACGGTCATACTCACCACCACCACGCAGGTCACACGGTCATACTCATCACCACCACGCAGGTCAGTCGGTCATACTCATCACCATCACGCAGGTCAGACGGTCATACTCACCACCACCACGCAGGTCACACGGTCATGCTCATCACCACCACGCAGGTCAGACGGTCATACTCATCACCACCACGCAGGTCACACGGTCATACTCACCACCACCACGCAGGTCAGACGGTCATACTCACCACCACCACGCAGGTCACACGGTCATACTCATCACCACCACGCAGGTCAGTCGGTCATACTCATCACCATCACGCAGGTCAGACGGTCATACTCACCACCACCACGCAGGTCACACGGTCATACTCACCACCACCACGCAGGTCAGACGGTCATACTCATTACAACCACGCAGGTCAGACGGTCATACTCACCACCACCACGCAGGTCACACAGTCATACTCACCACCACCACGCAGGTCACACGGTCATACTCACCACCACCACGCAGGTCACACGGTCATACTCACCACCACCACGCAGGTCACACGGTCATACTCATCACCACCACGCAGGTCAGACGGTCATACTCATCACCATCACGCAGGTCACACGGTCATACTCACCACCACCACGCAGGTCAGACGGTCATACTCACCACCACCACGCAGGTCACACGGTCATACTCACCACCACCACGCAGGTCACACGGTCATACTCATCACCACCACGCAGGTCAGACGGTCATACTCACCACCATCACGCAGGTCACACGGTCATACTCATCACCATCACGCAGGCCAGACGGTCATACTCATCACCACCACGCAGGTCACACGGTCATACTCACCACCATCACGCAGGTCACACGGTCATACTCACCACCATCACGCAGGTAAGACGGTCATACTCATCACCACCACGCAGGTCACACGGTCATACTCACCACCATCACGCAGGTCACACGGTCATACTCATCACCACCACGCAGGTCACACGGTCATACTCACCACCATCACGCAGGTCAGACGGTCATACTCATCACCACCACGCAGGTCACACGGTCATACTCACCACCATCACGCAGGTCACACGGTCATACTCACCACCACCACGCAGGTCAGACGGTCATACTCACCACCACCACGCAGGTCAGACGGTCATACTCACCACCACCACGCAGGTCACACGGTCATACTCATCACCACCACGCAGGTCACACGGTCATACTCATCACCACCACGCAGGTCACACGGTCATACTCACCACCACCACGCAGGTCAGACGGTCATACTCACCACCATCACGCAGGTCACACGGTCATACTCACCACCACCACGCAGGTCAGACGGTCATACTCACCACCACCACGCAGGTCACACGGTCATACTCACCACCACCACGCAGGTCAGACGGTCATACTCACCACCACCACGCAGGTCACACGGTCATACTCATCACCACCACGCAGGTCACACGGTCATACTCATCACCACCACGCAGGTCAGACGGTCATACTCACCACCACCACGCAGGTCACACGGTCATACTCACCACCATCACGCAGGTCACACGGTCATACTCACCACCATCACGCAAGCCATACAAGACAACGCCTGGTTCAACGTCATCAGACGAGGCAGGTTTGCCCCGTCACTGGAAACAACTATAGACAACAGAACACCACGAAGAGTCGTCACTCTGGCACAAACACCTGGACGAAACAGCAGCGGACTGGGCGATGCTACTGGGGTCAGACGACACTCGAGGTGACGAGTGATCCTTGCCAAGGCTTGACCCGTGTAACTCAACAATCTTACCGTATACAGCCAAGGCCCTGGTCACTCTAGACATTGAATATTATTCCAACTACAAATATTTCATCAGCCAAGAGGACATGACACACCCTTGCCTGACAAGTTTATAGGAACATTTCTGAAACTTTATTTCGGAGAAGAAAATGAATGGTTGACACCCGAGTGAGTGGTTGAAAGTGTCATGGCATTTGGAAACGTCACATGTTTTAGGTTTTATCACAATGGCCTTTTATTTTCCTGTGAAAAAAAAAATCCATCATCTTGTTACACTATTCATGTTAGGAAAAGGCAGATCTTTACTGTCCTAAAGCAAAAAAGTTAAAAATCGAAGAACCCATTTTCTTATGTTCTTGAGGACGAGTGTACGACCCTTGACCACAGGCAGTCCAACCCTTGGGCGTGATGGCCTGACCTTGGCTTGATCCCTCACTGATCGCACACTCATTCTTCAATTTCTGATTAGCTGAGAGAGAGAGAGAGAAAAAAAAAAATTGCCTTTTAAGCCGGTGATCGCCAAGGTTTGCTTTATCTCTGGCAACGTAACCATGCACTCCACATGTTGTGGGGTGTGACAGTCATAATCTTGATTAATTGGTCCCGCGATACATCAGTTAATGTCACTGGCTGTCCAGCTAACTCAGGTAACATTACATTAATCATTTTGATCAGGAGACTGGCCGACTCCCTGACACTGAGCTTCGCACAGACAACATGTAAAATGAATTTAAATGTCAGTGACACCAGCTGGAAATTCTCGTCTGTAAAAGTGTGAACACTTCCGACGAAATTCAGGCCAACTGACAACGCTTACACACT
>NC_092224.1:5600801-5620801 GCF_036320965.1 Panulirus ornatus | reverse complement strand
TGGCTGTCAGAGACAGTCCTCAAGTTCCTCATCTTGAGCCTTACAAACATCAAAAAGCCCGACTAACCAATCACCACCTCCCTTTGCTTTGCAGCACTTCGTCTTATGCAAGGCTTTCACCACCTCCTCTCTTTTCATCCTGGTATTCAACATGACACTCACTCCGCTGACTAACTTGTCCCAGACATACCACATCCGCCACCATGTCATCCATCACTTTCAACAGTGCTTCAGAACAGTCAATCCATCATACATATACGCTTGTTTCGAGAGATATTAATCCTTATCAACTTGGACCCTCTGTCATCAATCCCACAAATGAGAACCTTCCCGCTCAGTCTTACCGCGTAGTCACAAGCGCACCTTTAATGTGGCCGAGTTAAAAGCTGTCACCACCACGCTATCAAGTGAACCTTTGCCTCTCATAATGCCACAGAGTCGAGTTTGATCGATATGAATAACTAGGTACGTCATACTGTGTGTTCCTGCGCCTCATGCCGGCTGTACCACACTGCCAGTACTTCATGATGTTTGTATCTCATAGTATACGTCATGATGTCGATAACTTGAGTATTTAGTAGCATAACTAATGGTGACAGTACCTTCTGTTGTTTGTACCCTATGATCACTGTACCATACAGTGGCTGTACTTTACGATGGCTGTTTCTTATGACTACTGTACCAAACAATGGCTGTACCTTACGTTAGTCTGTACCTAATAGCACCTCTACCATACAGTCTTTGCACCGTATCTTATCTGCACCTTATGACAGTAGATGGCGTCACTCAAAACACATTGCAACACTCCTTACCGGCTGTCGACGATACCAAATTAACATATGTTTACGTTTGGAACTTCGGGTTCATGCTTACGACGGAAAATCACGGGCTCGTCCGTATCGCCTTTGCCTAACATACAGTCTGCCAGTAACAATGATCCTGTCATCATCACAATAACCGTATCCACATCACAGGAAGAGAATTGAGGCTCACGCAGATGTCATTTGATGAGAGTCACAGTCCGTAGATACAAATGAATATAACTAAATACAACCGAATTGGAAAAGCAACAGACCAGTGGATCCTAACGAGGCTGTTTGTGATAGTGGACGAGAAGTGAAACACGTGGGTTGATGTAGAAAGACATACAGCTTATATATAGACACACTAACATGGGATTCCATGTGAAGGAGAAATCTTCCATTTCCCACGGCTACAGTACTGGGTTCACAGGATCTAGTAAAGTCATCAAACAGTGGAATGTACAAACTCGGTATTCGAAGGAGTGACGTGGTCATCATCATATCCAAACGCCCCTGTCTGTTTTCACGAATGAAAGTGTTCGTCAACTTGTGCGGGAGCGGGAATCCCCTATTATCTGGCCATGAGCTGGGCTCGAACCAGCGTCCATGTTTTGTCTCCACGACTTAAGGTGTTCGTCAACAGGTGCAGGAAGGGGGATCCCCTACGATCTAGCCATGAGCAGGGCTCGAACCAGCGTCCTTGAGGTTTGTGCTAATCAGACCTGAGACTCTCACCAGGTAAGAATATCATATATTGTAAAGATTCTGGATAATTGGGTCTCTTTTCAAGCGCCAGTAAGGAGCCCATGGAAACTGAATTAGTATCACATACCATCGTACTGTTGTGAAAGTAAGAGATACTTATCCCCAATGAATGTACTTTAAAGTCAATAAACTGCTACCAGCGTTGAGTGCAAGCCAGTCAAAATGTAACAGCAGAACATGTCCATCTCTTTGCTTAACAGAGAGGAAATGCAGTAATTTCTCTCTCTCTCTCTCTCTCTCTCTCTCTCTCTCTCTCTCTCTCTCTCTCTCTCTCTCTCTCTCTCTCTCTCTCTCTCTCTCTCTCATTACGTCTCGAGAGCTCGTGCTGGTAGCAGGCATTGCTCTGTGCCTAACTGTCATGGCAAGTGGGGGGGGGGGGGGGGTTACCACCACCCAGGCAACAAGCCACTGATAACATAGTGCATTACCATCCGTAAGTGCTCCTGCTGCTACGGTAAGTGTTCCTTCACTTTTACTTACATTCATTAGCCATTCAGTTAAGTGTTCCTTCACTTTTACTTACATTCATTAGCCATTCAGTTAAGTGTTCCTTCACTTTTACTTACATTCATTAGCCATTCAGTTCAGTGTTCCTTCACTTTTACTTACATTCATTAGCCATTCAGTTAAGTGTTCCTTCACTTTTACTTACATTCATTAGCCATCCAGTTTACATCTGTGTAATTCCTCTTCATCACAATGGCACCAGCTACTCGTTGCCCACGCACATCCTGTGGTCCAGGTTTTATGAGGGATTTTATGACGACGGAACCAGACGGAGCTTTTACAAAGATTGTTTGTTGTACGTAAACCGCAGTGAGCTGGGAGAGAAGATTACATAAAGTGATTTAAGTGGAATTAAGGCAGCGCTCACAGCCTTAACGGCGGGAAAGTTTAAAACTAAGGGACGAGATACAGTGTTAGAAAATGGCACACCGTGACCCTACCCTCACTACCTCCCCCACGCTCCTACTTCCCCTCGTCATCCTGGTCCACCCCTCCCTCGCTCGCCTCCTCCCCCTCCCACTTAACCTGCCCTCCGACACCCCTTCAGCACCCACTGCCTGCCCACATCCCACCCATACTGGTGCCCTCCTCCCACAGCCCATGCCCCCCCACAGCCCCTCCTAAACCTCATTAACTTCACCCTACCCCTCAACCTCCTCCACTTTCCTACTACCTCCTCTCACCCCCACCTACACTCTTCTCAACCCCAACCTAAACTCACGTCCCGTCCCTCCACCAAGGCCATCATCCCTCGCCCTAATTCCATAACCTCCTCCAGGTTTACGTCACACCTGAACCACCCATCCAGTCGTTCCTCTCCCCGCTTCTTCATGGGACCGCTTTCCCCTCTCTCTCCCAACCCCGTCGGATCGACACACGATCAATCGATTTGCAGTACTCAGTCACGAGCAAGAAAAGTGCGAGGACACTGCTCCGTGATGACGGGAGGTTCGCTGGTCAGATGTCTGGGTTAAGATATGGCGGGGAATTCGAGAGCTAAAGAGGACAGTCCAGGTCTACCCCAGTGGCAGAATTTCCCTCAGTAAAGAAAAAAGTTGAAGACATTAAAGAACGGACTAAAAAAGTCATGCTCAGTGGTGAATATTGGGAGCAACGACTTTTGCCACAAGAATTCAAACTCAGACGTTATGACAGAAGAATATAAAGAGCTGATTGGCTCCCTGGAAGATAAACCGGATAACGTTGTAATAGAGGGCGCTCCCGCGAGACATGATGTAGGTCACTACGTCGTAAGCAGTGCGCTGTGTGTTAACGAGAGACTGAAACGCCTGTGCGCGGATGCTAACATTGGTTCTGTAAACCCATGGCTCGACATCATACGAGACGGGATTGCACATCAGATACGGCATTCACCTCAGCAATAAAGGGACAGAACTCTTTTTAAGAGCTGTACGAATGCCAGATCGAACTGCCTCACAACTGCAGGGGAAGTCAGATCGAATCCCCTCCCCACCTCATCAGAGAGCGACGACATGGAGGGTGGTGACCAGGCTCGTCACACCTCGGTCTGAATCGAGCCGGTCACCAGGTCGTACCACCAGTCTTGCACACAAGTCAAACGAAGGAAGTAAACAGACTGTACGTGGATATAAGATCCAACTGGAACAAAAATATTGATGAAATTCGTTGTTTGTGAAAGAATGAACACGTTGATATCATTGGTGTAACAGGAACAATTCTGAATACGAAGAATAATGACGTGATCAACGAGTACAATTTGCCAGACTACATATCATGACTATCTATATGGGACAGACACGCTCGAGGAGGAGGGACTGTACTGTATGTATAATCTTACCTAAACCCCATCGAAATTCAGACAACAACATCTACAGCTGTTGAACACTTAGTGTGCTCAGATGAGCAAAGAATTTTCCAAATTTACATAAACATCTTTAGTCAGCCAACAAATACTGACACTATCATGTACGAGAGTTTACAACGAGCAATACAGGATAAAGACTCGATCATTCTTGGGGATTTTAATCTTCCAGATGTCAACTGGCAAACTATCTCCGATTTAGAACGTGAATTTGCTAGACTTATCGAGCCGACGAGGAAGCTATTATACTTGATCTAATTCATGCATCCCAGGAGTTCTTAGTAACCAATACCAGTGTTGGAGAACATCTAGGCACTTGTCACCAAAACATGGTTAGGTTCAACATCAATAGCAAAACTGGCTTCCCCAAACCCAGTACTATTACCCCAAACTTTAAAAAGGTGGATCTTAAAGAGCTGCGCGACGCATTAAAGAATCTCACCCTTGTTGGTTCATGCCCAGAGAAATTATGGGCCAGTTTTACGCGTACGTTTACGTACCATTGAATTATATTCATCCTCGTACACGACAGAAACAATACAACCAACAACAATCCTGAATGGTACTCCCAAGATTGCAAAAGTTATACGGAGCAGAAAAAAAAACTAAAAGCACAAGAAATCACACAGTGACCCAAATACTGCAACGCACTATAACGCTGTGAGAAGATACGTGAAAGGTCTTATCAAACAAGTCAAGAAAGAATACGAAGTGAGTATTGCAAGATATAGTAATAGAGATCACAAAAGATTTTATAGATATATCAGTAATAAGAAACATTTTAGTGGGATAGCACCTTTAGTAAATGAGGAGGGAGAACCAATTGTGCACGGTAAAAGTATTTCCACAACCTTGAACAAGTTTTTCAGTTCTGTTTTTACACTAGAAAGCAACAACACAAATTTTGAGACAATATGAATAGCACTCACACGATACCAGAATCTACCGCCACAGTTTGAGAAGTGCTAACACAGACAGATAAGTTGAAGACAAATCAAGGCCCAGGTCCTGAATGTTTCTGTGCACGAGTAATCAAAAACATCAAACAAGAAATACAAAATACAAAAAATCTCTCTACGATGGAATACTCGCGCAGGACTGGAGACCCGCAGACGTCACTCCTATATACAAAAAGGGAAGCCACGAAAAGCCTGACAAGTACAGTCCTATTAGCCTAATATCAATCATATGTAATCCTCTGGAGTCGATTATTGGAGAAAAATTCGTAGCCTACCTGGAACAACAACGTCTGATCAACAATACAAAGTATGGTTTTAGATGGCGCAGATCATGCCTTAAAATCCTGAATTTTATTAATCATTCGATACCCAGGACTAGACAAAAGCATCAGAAATATTTCTGGACTTCTATAGAGCATTTGACAAAGTATTCCAAGTTAAAATGATGCATAAAGTCTGGGCCTTAGGGATAACTAGTTGGATTGGAAACTGGATGGAGACCTGGTTACATGATAGGATGCGGAGAGTCGTAATGAACGGTGAATCATCACCGTGGTCACCCGTCACTTGTGGGGTCCCCAAGGCATCTTTACTTGGGCCTATACTTTTCATCATTCATATCACCGATATTGATGAAGGGCTAAATAACTTAGAGGTAGAATTTGCAGATGACACAAAGATGGGCATTGCCGTATTAAATGGTCTAGCAAATGGCACAAGTCTTTTATCATCAATAAATCTCCGTTCTTACGAGTTCGAAACCTCAACAATAAATTCGATTATGATCTGACGGGTCACGGGATAAATGACAACCCTAGTGGGTGAGTTCTAGGTGTCACTGTCTCCAACAACCTCAAATTCTTCCAGAGTTGTAATGAAGCTGCTGAGAAAACAAATTGGATGTCAGGACTTAAAAACAGAAACTTTACATAAATCAAGAATGTGATATTGCCACTGTACCTAAGGCTAAGAAGACCTCGCCTCGCATATGCAGTTCAGTTCTGGTCCTCCAACTTAAGTAAGGATATTCTTAAATTGGAAACAGAACAGCGAAGAGCAACTAAATTGATTTCTTCCTTGCATAACACACCAAATACGAGAAACTGCAAGAATTTAAGTTGTTCTCTCTACGCAAGAGGCGCCTTCGGGGCAAATCAACAGAATGTTTTTAAATACTTAAAGGATATAGTAAAATTCTTCACAGCAATACCAGCATTACCGACGACACGAAACAGACTAAAACTTAAAAGGCCAACGAGTTAATCTGGACTGTACGAATTATTCTTAACCAAAAACATTATTGGTGCATGGAATAAACTCCCAGAAAACGTTGTTCAGAGCAAAAATCTTAACATCTTCAAAATTAGGGTTGATCATCACTTGTCACTCTCCGGTATTGAATAATTCATTTGATATCATCATAACGAAGTGGTATGTCATGTTACCTTCTCAACCACTGATCTCTCCCTGGCCATGCTGAGGTAACGTGCCAACATTGATTAACCCATGTCACCTGCTTTGAGAGAGTAAGAATTACTGTATCATTCTTCAACATCAGGAATAATATTGGCATGGTTAGTCGAGAGGCTGGAGCTCAAGTTTATTCTTAGTATTGTCTTTATAGCAAAAAGTGAAGGGATGCATGTCGCTGGTGATGGAATGCATGGCATATTCATGTTCATTCTACCTTGTGACTTTCCCATAACAATTTCCTCCAGGCATATCAATCCTGCAAGATATTTTTTCTACCTGTTTTCCGTCCGGTGTGTTGCCGGAGGGAGTGGAGGATGGGGAGAGAGACTTGCTTTGCTTTTTTCTTCTACTGCTTTTAAGGAGAATGCTTTTCTTTTTCTTTTAAGTGTGTTAAGGTCGAACCACTTCGCTTGGACCTTGGGTGTGTGTAGCCTGTGAATCTCTCTCTCTCTCTCTCTCTCTCTCTCTCTCTCTCTCTCTCTCTCTCTCTCTCTCTCTCTCTCTCTCTTTCTCTCTCTCTAACGAAGAGCAAAAAGATTCGATATTTTCTCTCCTTTAACAGTGAAGAAATTAAAGGTAACTATCTTTTCCTTGTGAATAACATATCCAGATCTCTTCCTCTCCAACAATGACAATCAGAGATGGAAATGATAATTCACATATGTCTTTCCAAAAATCTGATAAGGGAAATACCATGTACAACTGTTCTTTCCACAGACAGACACACACACACACACGCACTTTAACTCAGATACACTCTTGCCCTCTCTCTCTCTTTATTACCTCCCCGTCAGAAGAACGATTCACTGTCTCCCATAAGAGGAGTAACAAGTTCAAGTCTTTCGCTAACAAACCAAGTGACCTCCAGTCCGCTTTCCCCTCACCAAACGGCAGCATAACTGCACTTCTTTAACCATTAAGCTTAACGTGTCCCTGAATCTCCTACCAACACAGATCATGAGCTGATTTTTTTTTTTTTTATGAGACAACAAGTTCGACCACGACTTCAGCAGGAGAATGGTCGTCCAGTCTCTCCTCTCCACAGCAAGTAAAACTAATCTAACCTCTTCAACTTGCAGGTCAGGATGAAGTATCTCAAATGAGAAGAACCAGTCCGACTACATCTTGTACAGATAACACATCCTACTGTCTGCCTGCAAAGGCAGATTAAAACCAGACGTCTCCTTCAGCAACATACATAACGAATCCTGTTCTCTCTTCAAAAGCAGAGCAAGTCCACATCTCTCTCTCTCTCTCTCTCTCTCTCTCTCTCTCTCTCTCTCTCTCTCTCTCTCTCTCGCGCCAACATCCAGATCGGGTCCATCTTCCCCCACCCACATCTTCCCAACAAGCAGAACGAGACTGGAATGACAAACCTGTGAAGCCATTAAGTTTAGCAATTGACTTAGTGTACAGTGCACTGTGACGGGAGAGCATAAAGCACACTAGCACCCAGAGAGTTGACTCTGAGCAAGGCCCCGTACCAGGGAGGCCAAACACTCAGCTGCATTTAGCGCACTCGTTATTACCGATATTTCTACACACATAAATTGCACTCCTTTATTACATGGAGCCTGGACATGAGCCGTCAAAATGTTGCTTAAAGGAATTTTCTCCGATTCAGTTTCTTGAGTAACAAACAACATTAAGCGGAGACAGATTCAGGTTAACAGGGATGCAACAAATGCAAGACAATGCTTGTCAGGAGAGGATTCCGTGTCTTCACGGCTGGTTCCTGCCGTCTCCTCCACCTGTGTGGTGGTGAGGATGTACAAACAATAAGTGGCTAGTGTTTGTTTTGATGTGTGAATGAGCTGAACATGTGATACATATGCGCATGTATAGAGAACCCCGTGCATCTACGAGGGATGTATGGGTCTTGATGTGAAATCCTTTGAAAAGCATTATTTAGATATGTCTTTGTTATACATATGAAAAAGCACACGGCTGCAAACACATACACAATTCATGACCTAAAAATCTGTGGATGTAAATATTTTAAAATCGTTGGCACACACAAGGAACTCGGTCCAGGTATAATAATAGCAAGCGGTTATGACTATCATGTACGTTTATAACACCCAGAATGTGAAGGTTGTTGCTAGTTCATTCATGCCTGAGCCCTGGCCTCGCTGAGCTCTTCCTTAACTTTTCATCAGTTTTTTTCTGTTTATCTCCGGTGTGCACTGAAGACCATCTCAGATATCTTTTCTATTTATTGTCCACATTTTCTTCGACATATCCTCAATCACAGCGAAGCCTAGTTGTATAATCTATTATTTTCGTTTTACATTCTTCCTCTATCGCGTGAAGGCTTGCCACCGTATACTCCCTCGGGAAGTCAGAGGAGCTCTGTGTGCTGTGGAATCATACCACCTCCAACACGAAGGCTTTCAGGAGGCTCCTTGAAACAGACTGTGAGGGGTAGAATCTTTCTCCTTCGTGGACATAGCCACCTCCAACAGACAGTCGGATGAACTCCATCTATATTGCCCCTCTCCATGGAGACAGTGGCTTCCCTCCGGCACCACCCGGACAGTCGCCGCCCCCTACCAGCCCCCTCCCCACACCAGAGGTGGTATTGGTCTGGCAGTGTCAACAGCGAGCCCAGCCTGGCAAACACACCCACTCACTGTCCTTGATCTCTCCTTGTTTTCCTTGTTATTCTTCTCAACCGCGTGATTCGGTCTCATTCTCTCTGGCTCCAGCGGACGACCCATCGACGCCAGCAGCAGCCCCTGGGGCGTGAGTACCGACTGCTGCCGATGGCAGACTTTTTCTCAATGTTACATTACAATAATAACACCGAAAAAACAAGCAATTCTGACCGAACTTATTATTACCGAAGTGGCGAGTAGTTGTCAGATTACACAGCAGTAAAGAATGAAAGAAAATGAATATATCAAATACTGCAAGTCGGCTATAAATGAAAACGGAATTGATATAACATAAAGTAATATGTTGACACGAATACATCATACCGTAACTTTCTATTGTAACACGAAGCATCCAGACGATTGTAACAAAGATAACCTAAACAGATTCCATCCCTTAATGCCCTTTAATCTTGAACGAAGAATAACAGGACATAACAGGATGCACCATGGAGGGTTCAGTCTTGCACTACTTACATTTCAACATGGCAAGGATCACAAGGGCTGTATTGAAGGTCAATTGTCGAAAGATTCTCCGCATCATCAACACTTTGACCCAAATCCTTCCATCCCACAACCTTTTAATCCGACATCACTGAACTGGTTAGACCTTCCGTACGTTCCATATTGAAATGCATCTCATAAACATGTTTGACATAACCACATGCTCCACTCTATCTATCCTTGAAAATCCACATAATCAACAACAAAACGTTTGCTTCCCAAAAGCAAGGGGTACTATACACTTGCTGTGACTATTTTCCTTGTCATCAGCTGTTTCATATCTACAAGGGTTTCATTCGTCTCAGTATGGAGTACTTATCACACATCTGGGGTGGCTCTTCCTCCACCTATTAATATGAGTGGAATCAAAAGACTTCGTTTCATTCATTCTAATGGCATCACTTTCCTTCAACCATCCCATTCTGTAACCCTCGATGTTGCTGCTTTCTCTTTGAATACAGTTATCATTCTGGCCACTGTCTTCGTGAACTGTCAGCATTCAACCCCGCCCTCAAGTTGCCTTTCACCCGAGGCATGCGCCTGGCTACTGCTTCTCACAGTTTGTGTGTGGACACAAGCCACTCGGGGATTGATCATTAGATCCCATTCTTTCCTCGAACAGCTAAACCTTACAATAACACATTCCTCCTTTCATCTTTCGTTCTCTCCTATTTACTCTATTGGATAATGTGTCTTTTTGTAATATTTCAAGTCACTCAGCTGTAGACACAGTGGTGGTGCGTGTATTACAATCTTTCAGTATCAGAACTTCAGTCCCGTTCACTTCGATCCTACGCCCTCCAGTTCTGTGCCAATATCAACGACGAGGTAAGGCTGTGACCAGTAAAACTTCGTAGCAGAACAGCCACAAAGATTTTGCAATAGTTAGACAAGTTCACCCAGTTAGGCAGACTAGAATGAGGTGATCAGAGTGCTCAAAGGGAGTCATTCTTGAAAGCCTCACCAGGTGGTAGGATGATATCGTGAATGATACGGAAGATATCACTGATGACTAAGACGACACAGTGGGCCTGACACCAGTAACCCCAGCAGGATTATAATGCAAATGAATGGGATAATCCTAAGCTTGCACGGATGATACCGTAAGGATTATGCTGACAGACGATGTGGCGATCCAGAGTGAGCCGCTCACGATAACGTACGCACATAAGGATGATGTCAGAAACGGTATGAGAAGACTTGATAACTTGTGACGATTTTATCATAATGTACCCAAAACGTACAGCAATTGGTGACTGTAATACTGTAAACAATTACGACGATATCCTATCCCGTTATTATACTATCATAAGAACTATAAATCAAATCGAGATCTTAGAAGTATATATATATATATATATATATATATATATATATATATATATATATATATATATATATATATATATATATATATATATTTTTTTTTTTTTTTTTTTTTTTTTTTTTTTTTTACTTTGTCGCTGTCTCCCGCGTTTGCGAGGTAGCGCAAGGAAACAGACGAAAGAAATGGCCCCCCCCATACACATGTATATACATACGTCCACACACGGAAATATACATACCTACACAGCTTTCCATGGTTTATTCCAGACGCTTCACATGCCTTGATTCAATCCACAGACAGCACGTCAACCCCGGTATACCACATCGCTCCAATTCACTCTATTCCTTGCCCTCCTTACACCCTCCTGCATGTTCAGGCCCCGATCACACAAAATCTTTTTCACTCCATCTTTCCACCTCCAATTTGGTCTCCCTCTTCTCCTCGTTCCCTCCACCTCCGACACATATATCCTCTTGGTCAATCTTTCCTCACTCATTCTCTCCATGTGCCCAAACCATTTCAAAACACCCTCTTCTGCTCTCTCAACCACGCTCTTTTTATTTCCACACATCTCTCTTACCCTTACGTTACTTACTCGATCAAACCACCTCACACCACAAATTGTCCTCAAACATCTCATTTCCAGCACATCCATCCTCCTGCGCACAACTCTATCCATAGCCCACGCCTCGCAACCATACAACATTGTTGGAACCACTATTCCTTCAAACATACCCATTTTTGCTTTCCGGGATAATGTATATATATATATATATATATATATATATATATATATATATATATACTTCGTCATTCCCGCCTTCGTGAGGTAGCGCCAAGATCAGACGAAGAAAAGGCCTCATTTGCACACATCTATCCTCTAGGTGTCATAAGTAATGCTTCGAAATTACAGCCTTCCATCCACAACTAGGCCCCTGAGACCTTTTCATGGTTTCCCCTGGCTGCTTCATATACCCTGCTGCAGTTCACTGACAGCACGCCGCCCCCTGTATACCACATCGTTCCAATGCACCCTATTTCGTGCATACCCTTTAGCCTCTTGCCTCTTTAGCCTCTTCTTATCCTCTCCATCGCCGACTTGTGTATACTGTATGTATTCTCTTTGTCAACCTCTCAGTACTCATTCCCTCCATATGTCCAAACCATTACAGCATATCATCTTCAGCTGTCTCTGGGTGAACAACACCCTTTTCATTAACTCACATCTCTCCTACTCTTTCAAAACTTAATCCATCACACCACCTCACACCACATATTGTCCTAGAACATTTCATTTCCAACACATCAACCCTCCGCACATTCTCATTCGTAGCTCATGTCTCGACACATCCACCCTCCTCCGCACATTCTCATTCGTAGCTCATGTCTCGCATCTATACATCATCGTAAGAACTGCTGTTCCTTCAAACTTACCCATCTTCGCCCTAACAGATAACGACCTCTCTTTCCATGCATTCCCCAGTGCTCCTAGAACCTTCGGCCCTTCCCCACATTCTCTTCTTTCAAACACATCAAAGCTAACCTGTCCCTTTGCACTGCTAAACCTAATAAGCTTACTTTTATTCACATTTACTCTCCACTTCCTCCTTTGGCACTCTCTCCAAAACTCAGTCACCGACTTTTGCAGTTTCTGGATTGAATCTGCCACCAGTTTAGGTGCCATCAACAAGCATCTGACTCAACTCCAAGGCACTCTCACCCCTTGACAGACTACATTCGCGCCCCTCTCTCCAAGACCCTTACACTTACCTCCCTCACCACCCCATCTATAAAAGATTAAACAACCATGGTGACATCACACACCCCTACCTGCAGACTCATCTTCACCTGGAATTACCCTACTTTCTGTCTACTCGTACACATGCCTTACACTCTGGATGAAAACTTTGCTTCTAGTAGCTTTCCTCCCTGTAAGTACCGCCCATACATATCTCTTTTACCTGCAACTTTACTTTGTCATCCCACCATTCACTATCCTTTCTCACCAGCCCATCTCCCACCTTCCGCATGCCACACATTTCTCTCTCACTTGCTAGTACTGATTCCTTATCCACTTCCCCTGCTTCGTTTGCTCTCACCATTTGCATTCTACATCCAATTTCTCCTGGTATTTCTGTACCAGGCTCACTTACTTTCACCATCCTCTTCTCACTCACATTATTTCCTTCCTTGAAAAAACCTCTACAAATCCTCACCTTCTGCTTGCACCAGGTTATGGTCAGATATCCTGTCAGCTGCCCCCTTTCAACACATTCACATCCAAAAGTGACTCTCCTGCACACCTATCATTTAGTAAGTAATCCGGTAAAGACTTCTTATCACCCTTCCTATTCACCCCTGCATACTTATCTATGTCCCTCTTTTAAAACAGGTATTCTCAATCACGAGTCCTTTTGCAAAACAATTCTACAAGGACTTAACCATTCCCAAATAACTCAGGGAATACCCCATATTTCCCATTTATACCCTCATTACACGCATAATACTCACTCTTGCCTTTAAATCACCCATCGCAAATACCCGATCTCTTGTATCAAGACTGCTCACAGTCACTTAGCTGCTCTCACATCACTCTCCTCTCTTCCTTATCCTTTACAGGGCCAGGTGCATAAGCACAAATAATCACCCAACCCTCGTAATCCATTTTCATTTTTTACCCATATTAATTCGGGGCCCACTTTCTTACACTTTCATACATTCCCACAACTCCTGCTTCAGCAGTAGTGCTACCCCTTCCTTAGCTTCTGCCCTTACACCAATTCCTGACTTTACCCCTGTGACATTACAAAAGCATTCTTCTTCTTTACAATATGCTTTGTTTCACTCAGAACCAGAACATCCAGGTTCCCTTTTCTCAGCTTACTACCTATCTCTTCTTTCTTCTCATCCACGTTACAACCACACACATTCAGACACCCTAGCCTGAGCCGTCAAGGAGGATGAACACTCCTCGGTTCGCTCCTTCTGCTTAATCTTGCAAAAAATTGAAATACTACAAGGAGGGGGATGGGTTTCCAGCATCCCGCCCCCGCCCCTCTTAGTCGCCTTCGACGACACGAAAGTAATACAGAGGCAACGTTCTTTATCCACGATATATACATATATATATATATATATATATATATATATATATATATATATATATATATATATATATATATATATATATATATATATAATTTTTTTCTACTTGTTCACCGCTTCCTTAGTTACGAGGTGGCGTCAGGAAAAGACGAAAATGGGCGGAATTCGTTCACATCCATTCTCTAGCTGCCACGTGTAATGCGCCGAAACCACAGCTCCCTATCCACATTCAAGCCCCACAGACCTTTCTATGGTTTCACCCAGACGCTTCATATGCTTTTGTTCAGGCCACTGACATCATGTCGAGGCCTGTATATCACATCGTTCCAATTCATTCTGTTTCGTGCACGTCTTTCAACCTCCCCCATGTTCTGGCCCCGATCGGTCAAAATCTTTCTTACTCAGTCATTCCATCTCCAGTTTGGGCTCCTCCTTGTCCCCTTCACTCGTGACACACATATCTTCTTTGTCAAACTCTCCAGCTCTCTCAACCACACTCGATAAAACCACCGCATCATATGTTGTCCTCAAAAACATCTAATTTCCAACAAATCCACCGTCTTCCGCATGTCCTCATCTAGAGCCCATGCCTCACATCCATACAACATCGCTAGGACCTTTGAACATGCCCGCTTGCGCCCTCCTAGATAAAGACCTACCCGCTTTCGACCTCCCTGATAACGACTTTTTTTTCTTCTCTACTCAAGTTTCAGTGCTCCAGAACCTTTGCCCCCTCACCCACCCTATGACTCACTTCCGCTTCCATGGTTCCATTCGTTGCCACGTCCACTCCCAGATACGTAAAACACCTCACTTCCTCCAATTTTTCTCCACTGAAACTCACACCCCACATAAGCTGCCCCTCTACCCTGCTGAACCTAATAACATTGCTTTTATTCACATTTGTTCTCAAATTTCTTCTCTCATTATTCGTGTGTGTGTGTGTGTGTGTGTGTGTGTGTGTGTGTGTGTGTGTGTGTGTGTGTGTGTGTGTCAATGTTATACCTCCAAGACAATAACAGACAGAAACTTGAAACTTTAGTTTGCAAACTAATAGAACCCCAAGCGCGTGCACTTGGGTACGACGTTTGGTTTGCAGCGTGCACATAAACAAAGAGATAATGAGATAAAGCACGGTTTATTGAACTCAGGCAGGCGTTCGGCTGAGAATATACAGCTCAGAAATGAAAGAAGTAGGGGGTCATTATGGTGACTGATCAATCCATCATATAAGAGCTTGAAGATAACGTTGGTGCTGAACACTTCTACGCTTAGCTTAAGCACGTGAGTAAGGTACATCTACGCAGCACAGGACGTTTCACAGAGCATCGCGCCTCTAGTGGTGATTCCTTGAACTTCATGTGATGAGAAGTTACACAGTGGTTGAGGTGCAGTAATACTGTGGTTGGTATTCATTATGTATTCAATGATGAACATTAAGTTATGCATGTTTTTACGTTGGCAGCGTGTGTGTGTGTGTGTGTGTGTGTGTGTGTGTGTGTGTGTGTGTGTGTGTGTGTGTGTAATAATGCCACTGGGGATGCATTTCCCGGTAAGAGGAGGACGGGCCTGGAGGGGCAGTTCCTGGGATGAGCGGAGTGGGACCAGTGGGACAGTCCCTCCGATGAGTTTTTGGTTGTTGGGAGTTCAGAATCTCAGGAAAGATTTAAACTAACGCAAGTTCACCTTGACGGCCGGTTTGAAGCCACCAAAGGCCGTCATAATTGTCTAGGAATTGCCTAAGACTCTTGCTAACGTATATATATATATATATATATATATATATATATATATATATATATATATATATATATATATATATACGTATATATATTACAATTAGTTTCTAATATACCTGTCACTGTCTCCCGCGTTAGCGAGGTAGCGCAAGTAAACAAACGAAAGAATGGCCAAACACACCCACATACACATGCATATACATAAACGTCCACACACGCACATATATATATATATATATACCTATACATTGCAACGTATACATATATACACATACACAGACATATACATATATACACATGTACATATTCATACTGCCTTCATCAATTCTCGTTGCCACCCCCGCTACACATGAAACAGCCCCCCCCCCCCCCCCCCCCCCCCCCCCCCCGGAGCGAGGAAGCCCTATGAAAAGACAACAAAGGCCACATTAGTTCCCACACAGTCTCTAGCTGTCATGTGTAATGCACCGAAACCATAGCTCCCTTTCCACATCTACGCCACACAAACTTTCCATGGTTTGCCCCAGACGCTTCACATGCTCTGCTTAAATCCATCGATAGCATGTCGACCCCGGTATACCACATCGTTCCAATTCACTCTATTCCTTCCATGCCTTTCACCCTCCTGTATGTTCATGGCCCTGATTGCTCAAAATCTTTTCTCACCTCCAATTTGGTCTCCCACTTCTCCTCGTTCCCTCCAACTCTGACACATACATCCTCTTTGTCAACCTTTCCTCACTCATTCTCTCCATATGACCAAACCATTTCAACACACCCTCTTCTGCTCTATCAACCACCTTTTTTATTACCACACATCTCTCTTACCCTTTCATTACTTACTCGATCAAACCACCTCACACCACATATTATCTTCAAGCATTACATCTCCAGAGCATTCACCCTCCTCCGCACATCTTTATATATAGTCCACGCTTTGCAACCATATAACATTGTTGGAACCACTATTCCTTCAAATATACCCATTTTTGCTCTCCGAGATAACGTTCTCGCCTTCCACACATTCTTCAGCGCCCACAGAACCTTCGCCCCCTCCTCCACCCTGTGATTCACTTTCGCTTCCAAGGTTCCATTTGCTGCTAAATCCACTCCCAGATATCTAAAACACTTCACTTCCTCCATTATTTCACCCTTCAAATCTATCCCCCAGTTAACTTGTCGCTCGACCCTACTAAACCCAATAACCTTGCTCTTATTCACATTTACTCTAAGCTTTCTTCTTTCACACACTTTACCAAACTCAGTCACCAACTTCTGCAGTTTCTCACCCGAATCAGCCACCAGCACTGTATCATCAGCGAAGAACAACTGACTGCAACAACATCAACAACAGACTGCATACCTGCCCCTTTCCAAAACTCTTGCATTCACCTCCCTAACAACCCCATCCATAAACAAATTAAACACCCATTGAGACATCACGCACCCCTGCCGCAAACTGGCATTCACTGGGAACGAATCACTTTCCTCTCTTCCTACTTCCCATGTATTCCCTGCGTGTCATAGAAGGCGACTAAAAGGGGAGGGAGTGGGTGGCTGGAAATCCTCCCCTCTTGTTATTTTGTTTTTTAATTTTCCAAAAGAAGTAATAGAGAAGGGGGCCAGGTGAGGATATTCCCTCAAAGGCCCAGTCCTCTGTTCTTAATGCTACCTCGCTAATGCGGGAAATGGCGAATAGTATGAAAGAAAAGAAAGAAACAGACGAAAGAATGGCCCAACCCACCCACATACACATGTATATACATACACGCTCATACACGCACATATACATACCTGTACATTTCCATCTCGTTCACACTCGGTCTCTAGCTGTTATGGGTAATGCACCAAAACCACAGCTCCCTATCCATAAACAGGCCCCTCAGACCTTTCCATGGTTTACCCCAGACGTTTCACATGCCCTGGTTCAATTCATTGACAGCAAGTCGACCCCGGTATACCACATCGTTCCAATTCACTTTATTGATCAAAAACTTTTTCATTCTATCCTTCCACCTCCAATTTTGTTTCCCAATTCTCCTTGTTCCTTCCACCTCTGACACATATATCCTCTTTGTCAATTCATATATATATATATATATATATATATATATATATATATATATATATATATATATATATATATATATATATATATAATCATAAAGTACATTATCTACAGAAACTTCACTGCACGTCTGTAAAGAATATGTTTGCACAGACGTATGTATCTATGTACCTACATCCATATGTATGTGCTGGTATATATGTGACACGTGCGTGTGTGTCCACACATGTCTGGGTTTATGCCAGCGGGCTCTTCCGCCTGGTCAGAAGATACAACCAGTGGATCTTTGCACAGGAAATTAGCGTTGCATTACGAATTAGTCTTCAACACTACATTGTGGACGCAGATTCCACGAAGACAGTGTATGGCACACACGACTCCGTGGGACCTATTGCAGTGAAAATGGAATGGTGAAAAGAGAGAGAGAAAGAAAGATGAAAAAAGATGATAAATGTAATAGGAGACAGTCGATCAATTTTCGTCACCAGTTCGTTCATATGATCCGATTCCTGTCGACCGGGAAGGTAAGGAAATACCAAAAGCATCCGAGGAACTCTGAGGTGTTGATCAAGCATCAGCAAATCTAAAGAAAAACTGTTTGTGGTAGAAATTTGATGGACTGTTGGTAGAAGGATTTCTGGGGTGGCGAGATGACGTGGACACTACCGTGGCACACTCATGGTGAGACTGGGAAAGCACCATGACAAGACAGGAGTTAAGACAACAACCTTGAGGTGAAAAGTCCAAGCATTGTGACTTAACATCGTTACGGACCAAAACTGAGGTACAGTTGCGCCTAATCTCAGTCATTCGGTCAGGTTTTACGGCGGGAGAAGCGAAGCAGCGAGTAGGCATGAACGAAAGACGTTCCTCTTCAAAATAAACTACCTGAAGCAAGTGGCTCGTAGAATGAATCTCATAGCCAGAGAGAGAGAGAGAGAGAGAGAGAGAGAGAGAGAGAGAGAGAGAGAGAGAGAGAGAGAGAGAGAGAGAGAGAGAGAGAGAGAGAGAGAGAGAGAGAGAGAGAAGAGAGAGAGAGAGAGAGAGAGAGAGAGAGAGAGAGAGAGAGAGAGAGAGAGAGAGAGAGAGAGAGAGAGAGAGAGAGAGAGAGAGAGAGAGAGAGAGAGAGAGAGAGAGAGAGAGAGAGAGAGAGAGAGAGAGAGAGAGAGAGAGAGGAGAGAGAGAGAGAGAGAGAGAGAGAGAGAGAGAGAGAGAGAGAGAGAGAGAGAGAGAGAGAGAGAGAGAGAGAGAGAGAGAGAGAGAGAGAGAGAGAGAGAGAGAGAGAGAGAGAGAGAGAGAGAGAGAGAGAGAGAGAGAGAGAGAGAGAGAGAGAGAGAGAGAGAGAGAGAGAGAGAGAGAGAGAGAGAGAGAGAGAGAGAGAGAGAGAGAGAGAGAGAGAGAGAGAGAGAGAGAGAGAGAGAGAGAGAGAGAGAGAGAGAGAAGAGAGAGAAGAGAGAGAGAGAGAGAGAGAGAAGAGAGAGAGAGAGAGAGAGAGAGAGAGAGAGAGAGAGAGAGAGAGAGAGAGAGAGAGAGAGAGAGAGAGAGAGAGAGAGAGAGAGAGAGAGAGAGAGAGAGAGAGAGAGAGAGAGAGAGAGAGAGAGAGAGAGAGAGAGAGAGAGAGAGAGAGAGAGAGAGAGAGAGAGAGAGAGAGAGAGAGAGAGAGAGAGAGAGAGAGAGAGAGAGAGAGAGAGAGAGAGAGAGAGAGAGAGAGAGAGAGAGAGAGAGAGAGAGAGAGAGAGAGAGAGAGAGAGAGAGAGAGAGGAGAGAGAAAGAGAGAGGAGAGAGAGAGAGAGAGAGAGAGAGAGAGAGAGAGAGAGAGAGAGAGAGAGAGAGAGAGAGAGAGAGAAGAGAGAGAGAGAGAGAGAGAAGAGGAGAGAGTCTCAACAAAATAAGCTACATGGAGAGAATCATATAGCATGAAGAGAACGGTTGTAGAGATCTCAAAAGGAAGCACAGAACAGATTGAGGATCAGCTCGAGCACAAGAAGAACTTTAGAGAGGATTTAGGGAGGTGTGGAGGTTGGTGGTAAGATCAGGTTATGATGGGCAGGAGACAGCAACCTGGCCAGAAAGGATGCCAGGCGAGAAGACACATCACTGGAGCTTGATGGGACACCACACTTCAGGAATCCAAATTCCTGGGAAGTACAAGATACTGAGTACTGGACGCATCTATTCTTCGTTTGAAATGGAACACATTAAGACGTCCCACGACATGTTTTCATAAAAGTATGACCTCAGCTGTTACAGTTG
>NC_092224.1:5588301-5595801 GCF_036320965.1 Panulirus ornatus | reverse complement strand
CGCCTGCGCTCTTTCTTTCTTTGATCTTCCTTCGTCTGATTCAAACGATTTAAACCTGAGGAACTCTTATGCTGATGATTCCACTTCACACAATTCGTCTCATTTTCCCTCCTCTCCTCATTCTCACACTCGTTCTCATTCAGGTACTGGTTACATTTCTTCTCTCAGTCCGGATCTGTGCAACAGTCGGAGTGGGGAATGAAGAAGCAACTGAGCGAAATTCCATGGTGCCAAAACACAGTTCCTCTGTTTCCTTCTGTGAGTCATTCGTTTTCTTCTATTCAAATCAATCAACCACAATTCACCCCTGTAATAACATAAACACGCTGGGCATAACTACATCTTCCACTCTATACTGATAGCACTACATAACCAGTATCACAAAGTCTGCGTCCTACAAGCTGGTGGTGTTGTGCAGGTGCCGTAAATATCTCTCTTGAGAGCAGCTGTTTCATATCTACCAAGGTTTTGTTCACTTGAAGTGCGCGTTCATATGCACTGTGTATGTCTTCTTATACCTCCGCGTTGTGACGGTAAGGTCGGCAAAACTGTGATCAGGTTGGGATATGACTGGCCAAGACCCCGCGTAGCTCAGAGACATGAGACGAAGGGTGTTCGATCACTAGTAATCGGGCAGGTATTTCCCTACAATGGATAGCATAGCCGAGTGGTTAGCGTACCCAGTTTCCACACAAATGGTACATGGTTCGAATCATTGCTGTTGTAAGGCGTAATGTGTTCTACGAAAGTGCGCGTTCATATGTACTTATATATATATATATATATATATATATATATATATATATATATATATATATATATATATATATGATGACTTGTAAGGAGCATGACCTCGTTAGTTGAGGGTCAAGCAAGGAATGTGATCCCCCAAGCCAGGGGTCAGGTGACCAAGTGTTAGGTCAAGGATTAACCCATAAACTTGTACATACTCACAATGCTTTTGATTACTAAAGGATCTAACTTGTACAAACCTACACCGATGTTGAGACTACTCTGAAAGTTGTGTTCAACAGTGCTAGTTTCTATGACATTTCTGTCGACAATGAAATAGCAATATACAGCTTTCCGGAGGTTGCTCCAGTCAACAGGGTGGCTGAAGTCTAGCAAACAGAGCACCTGATTCTTGTCCAACACGAACACTACACTGATTGTTCGTATTGTTGGCGTAAAAGTACCGTTTCATTACTGGTATTTGCACACACAGACACACACACACACACACACACACACACAAACGTTTGTGGCGCTCCCGAGCTGCCAGAGGTCAAATGTGACCTGTTTTATTACCCCCCCCCCCAGTTGATTATTTGGATTACGCTGGATTGATTCTCCGTCCTCACGCAAGATCGTCAAATCTGAGGGTGGTAGATACAGATAACTTTACAGTGAACCAGTGAACACTGAGTCAGTGATAATGCTTCCCACGGTGCCTATGGCCACAGGGTCAGGGCTGCGGTCGCGAACCGTAAACATTACGACAATGACCTACACCAGTTCACAGTTTCAGGTCTGAAGAAACATAACGGTTATCCCAACACCAGTGTCTGTGAGAGGATAAAATCGCTGAATAGATTCTATGCCTGAGATAAGCGCAAGCACAATCATAGAAAGCCTTTAATACCAAGAGAAGGCGACGCAAACCAGCTAAAACTAAAGTCAAACCTTAAATGCATTTTTACGTACTAAGGAGGTGGTCTAACCTACCGACCCTCTGCAATCAAATGTCCCCCTCCCCTGCCCTACACAATGCAGGAAGTAGACATCACCACCAGGTCAGTTCATGGCCAGGTCATAGCAATGACAGAGGCCTGGCAAATTACTCCTTAAATCACACATACTCGTCTACCACCTTCGTACATCAAAGCCAGTGGGGAGGTGTGGCACTCTCTCGTTAGAAAGACTTACGCCCAGCTGACAGTTAACGTGGCTGAGGGCCTGGGAAGTGTTATGAGGTACGATTTCATCCATATTCCACCTTACCTGCCAATTTCTCCACAAGGGAGGCACTATTAGAACACCTAACTTACACATCCTGACACACTCAGGACAAAGTAGCCTGGTTCTAAGCTCGTTACATGTGGTGATTTTAATGAGAAAGACATCAGCAACCACCAAGAACTACTACTTCTATCTCAGATTGTTCACTTTCCTACGCATGGCCCAAACACGCTTGACATGCTTTCTAATGACACTGCTAACCACTACCTACCATCCAAGCCTCTCCCCTCTCCTACGCCTACAACATCTCACAACTCAAATGGGAGCCACTTACTGACTCAGTGAAGAGAAATTTCGGTTGTTTGGTAACTGGTTACCACTGGATTGAGGTGACCAGTGGAGATTATGTTGGAATCACGTTGAGATATCATGATCCTCAAGCCATGCCCTACCTAAGCTTCTTCCCTCAGAGGACGGTAATACTACAACTGGCCGACGCTCCCTGAGTCACCCACCGTATCAGGCGATTTATGAAGCAGCCAAATCATGGGTTCGACAGTCGCAATAATGACCTCAACAAACAACAAAGTGCAACGCGAAGTAAAAGCCGCGAAGAAGGCTCATTACCCAAGAAAAGTGCAGCATTTAAAGTAGGCCATCATCGGTCAGTGGTATGACAGAATAACATAACCAACTGGCTGTGACAAGCGAAGGCTCTCCCCCTTCCCTTGTGCAGACCAGCTTAGCAATGAGGAAGCCGCGCACCAGGTTAACAAGCACTTTGCAACTATCTGCCAGCGATTACCATATCTCGACATCAGCCTTCAGCGCATTAAAACCAGATGTTCAACCACACCCATAGATCTTCGAGTGAAACGACACGAGGATTTCTCCTATGCATTTACTACACCGCTAACCGTCATGATTAATACTTGGAAGCTTGGAAGACAGCATACGTCACTCCATTACCCAAAGCCACCAATCCGGAGTCTCCTAAAAGCTTACGCTCTGTTGCCATCACTTCAATCCCCAATCCAATGTGCCAGTTTTGTGCCGACTGGGCTTATGCAGGCACTGCTGATGCAGTAGAAACTCAGTCTGGATACGTGAAGTCTTCCTCCATCACTCACTGCCTCATAAGCCTCCTAGACTTCATTTCTCACAACTTGAAGAAGCGCAAGACCTCGGTAGTACTCACCTTCGCAGACTTCAGCGAGGCTTTCGACTTGGTAAACCATAACATCATCATATAAAAAACCATCGACCTGTGACTATAGGGGTACATCGTCTAGTGGCTTGTAGGCTTCCTAATCAGGCGAATCAAAGCAGTTCGCTTTCGGGAAGCGACATCGACCTCACTACCCCCTAACATGCGGTGTACCACAGGGCACAAAGATGGATGGGGCCGCTCTACTTCCTCATCCTTATCAAAGACGTCCTGAGGGACACAAACCACCACTGAAAGTATGTAGAGGACTTCACCTTTAGCATCAGTACCAACAACAATTCTCCTGACTTCTGCGTCCTTCAGCACATCATCGACAACCTTCAGAAGTGAACTACAGCCAACGATAGCGACAAAGTACAATAATAATAACAATAATGATAATAATAATAATAATAATATCAATAATATATATATATATATACATGTTTGTTCTTACACTTTGTCGCTGTTTCCCGCACATATACATGTCTATACATTTCAACGTATATACACACACACACACATATCTATATATACATATATATATATATATATATATATATATATATATATATATATACACGAATAAAGTGCATATGAACGCGCACCTTCATAGAACATACAAACCTCCAACAGCCAGGATCGAACCTGGGACCCCTTATTCAAGAGGCAGGCATGCTAACCGCTAGGCTATGGGACTGTATAATAGGAAACAACTATTCGAAATACTAAGTACTCGAATACCCTTCGTCTACAATGGTAAGCAACTTGGTCTATCGGTTGTTTCCGAACAGACGCACATAGCCAGCTGATAGCGTTTTACCGAACCTAACTGTACAACGCGGAGTTATATGAATACGAATAAAGTGCATATGAACGCGCACCTTCATAGAACATACAAACCTCCAACAGCCAGGATTGAACCTGGGACCCCTTATGCATGCCTGCCTCTTGCATAAGGGGTCCCAGGTTCGATCCTGGCTGTTGGAGGTTTGTATGTGATATATATATATATATATATATATATATATATATATATATATATATATATATATATATATATATATATATATATATATATATTCATACGTGCTGCCTTCATCTATTTCCATCGCCACCCCATCACACATGAAATGGCACCCCCCTCCCCCTCGCGCGCGCGAGGTAGCGCTAGCAAAAGACAACAAAGGCCCCATTCGTTCACACTGTCTCTAGCTGTCATGTGTAATGCATCGAAGCCACAGCTTACTTTCCACATCCAGGCCCCACAAAACTTTCCATGGTTTACCCGAGACGCTTCACATGCCCTGGTTCAATCCACTGACAGGACGTCCACCCCGGTATACAACATCGTTCCAATTCACTCTATTCCTTGCACGCCTTTCAACCTCCTGTATATTCAGGCCCCGACGATCGCTCAAAATCTTTTTCACTCCATCCTTTCACCTCCAATTTGGTCTCCCACGTCTAGCCCGACATGATAGTTATGAAGGTGAAACTGTAATCCAGAAGTTCATATGATTTTAATTAACATGTAATTTTTCTATACATGTTAAATCACATGTTAAATTCATTCATATCCACGGTTATGAAAGGCACTTTGTGTCTTACGTGAAGATACCTCATTCATGCTGATGGTCTTAAGGTCAAGTTTATGACTGCAGTTGTGATGTCAGTTGAGTTCAGAATCTCCCACTTCCTCATTACAGACAGCCTCCTCGTGTTCAGTACCTTTACCCCGTCGGTGTCTCCGTAATGAATATCCCATTCGTCCACAGTTGAATTATAACCGTATTTTCTTTACGTCTCTCAAGGAAATATTGCAAAAGGGCACCTTATCAACAGGGACACAGATATACGGAACACTGATCTGAACCAGTGATTGTATATCTACATGCATTATCTAGATCTATTATCTAGTCTTCTACATAACCATGTTTAGAAAGCCACCAACAGATGGCATTAGAATACCCTTACATAACGCAGGTTACATACCACTGACCATTGTTTTATCTCAATGGAACGCATATATCAGTACGGCTCCTGTTAAGGTATACATTATCATATCAAGTGCAAATGAGTGGTAGGTTTCCATAAACCACCAAGGCTTAAGAACCTGTTAGACTGTCGTGTTCAGAATGCACGCTAACCTAAAGTTTTAAGTTCATGAGTTTTATCCAGGTCTATGCCAAACAGTAACACAAAACTTCAGCAAGATTCTCCCAAACAACCATTAGATAAATAATGAAGACTATGTTCATAGGTAAGAAACAGTAAGCCATGGGGACTTAGATGAATTTGTTCGTATATTTTTGAAAATTTTTGATCTTATATGACCCTTCACATACTACTGCCGCTGACTATTGTTCATATATATATATATATATATATATATATATATATATATATATATATATATATATATATATATACATTTATTCATTTATTATTTATTTATTTTGCTTTGTCGCTGTCTCCCGCGTTTGCGAGGTAGCGCAAGGAAACAGACAAAAGAAATGGCCCAGCCCACCCCCATACACATGTATATACATACACGTCCACACACGCAAATATACATACCCATACATCTCAATGTACACATATATATACACACACAGACATATACATATATACACATGCACACAATTCACACTGTCTGTCTTTATTCATTCCCATCGCCACCTCGCCACACATGGAATAACATCTCCCTTCCCCCTCATATGTGCGAGGTAGCGCTAGGAAAAGACACCAAAGGCCCCATTCGTTCCCACTCAGTCTCTAGCTGTCATGCAATAATGCCCGAAACCACAGCTCCCTTTCCACATCCAGGCCCCACACAACTTTCCATGGTTTACCCCAGACGCTTCACATGCCCTGATTCAATCCATTGACAGCACGTCGACCCCGGTATACCACATCGATCCAATTCACTCTATTCCTTGCCCGCCTTTCACCCTCCTGCATGTTCAGGCCCCGATCACACAAAATCTTTTTCACTCCATCTTTCCACCTCCAATCTGGTCTCCCACTTCTCGTTCCCTCCACCTCCGACACATATATCCTCTTGGTCATTCTTTTCTCACTCATTCTCTCCATGTGCCCAAACCATTTCAAAGCACCCTCTTCTGCTCTCTAAACCACGCTCTTTTTATTTCCACACATCTCTCTTACCCTTACATTACTTACTCGATCAAACCACCTCACACCACATACTGTCCTGAAACATCTCATTTCCAGCACATCCACCCTCCTGCGCACAACTCTATCCATAGCCCACGCCTCGCAACCATACAACCATACATATCTAAAACACTTTACTTCCTCCAGTTTTTCTCCATTCAAACTCACCTCCCAATTGACTTGACCCTCAACCCTACTGTACCTAATAACCTTGCTCTTATTCACATTTACTCTTAACTTTCTTCTTCCACACACTTTACCAAACTCAGTCACCAGCTTCTGCAGTTTCTCACATATATATATATATATATATATATATATATATATATATATATATATATATATATATATATATATATATATATATATATATATATATATATGTGAGAAACTGCAGAAGCTGGTGACTGAGTTTGGTAAAGTGTGTGGAAGAAGAAAGTTAAGAGTAAATGTGAATAAGAGCAAGGTTATTAGGTACAGTAGGGTTGAGGGTCAAGTCAATTGGGAGGTGAGTTTGAATGGAGAAAAACTGGAGGAAGTAAAGTGTTTTAGATATCTGGGAGTGGATCTGGCAGCGGATGGAACCATGGAAGCGGAAGTGGATCATAGGGTGGGGGAGGGGGCGAAAATTCTGGGAGCCTTGAAGAATGTGTTGAAGTCGAGAACATTATCTCGGAAAGCAAAAATGGGTATGTTTGAAGGAATAGTGGTTCCAACAATGTTGTATGGTTGCGAGGCGTGGGATATGGATAGAGTTGTGCGCAGGAGGATGGATGTGCTGGAAATGAGATGTTTGAGGACAATGTGTGGTGTGAGGTGGTTTGATCGAGCAAGTAATGTAAGGGTAAGAGAGATGTGTGGAAATAAAAAGAGCGTGGTTGAGAGAGCAGAAGAGGGTGTTTTGAAATGGTTTGGGAACATGGAGAGAATGAGTGAGGAAAGATTGACCAAGAGGATATATGTGTCGGAGGTGGAAGGAACGAGGAGAAGAGGGAGACCAAATTGGAGGTGGAAAGATGGAGTGAAAAAGATTTCGTGTGATCGGGGCCTGAACATGCAGGAGGGTGAAAAGGGGGGCAAGGAATAGAGTGAATTGGAGCGAGGTGGTATACCGGGGTTGACGTGCTGTCAGTGGATTGAATCAAGGCATGTGA
>NC_092224.1:5473301-5583301 GCF_036320965.1 Panulirus ornatus | reverse complement strand
TGTCTGCGGATGATGCCGTCATCAGCAGGAAGGTAAAATGTGGGAAGGACTGCATCAACGTACATCAGTCCTGGACAAGTTCCAAAGCTGATCTGATGCATGGGTTCATGCAATGCCATTCATGTAAGGCAGCGAAAGAAGACTTCGTTATGAATGTCATCAAATAGGATGCAAGAGGTAGAAAACTGTGTTTCGGAGGGAGGACACATCGTTCATAGGCTGTCACTGGCAGAATCCTACATCAGGAGGATAGTAACGGAGACAAAATGTCTGCAGGCAAATATTTGACTCTGAGGTCCAATTGAGGGCAACATAATTAAGAGACATGATACACAGGGAAGGGTTAGGTTAGGTCAACTGTTTGTCCACCAAAGGAGAGAGAAAAGAGTGAAGGATCCTGATCACAGTCTTTAATATATTAGACCAATTTGACGAAGTCATTAGTGAATAGTTCTACGAATGATGAAGGAATAGAACAACCAGAGGCCATAACATGAAATTAAGCAAGAAACTTGTTAGATAAGATGAAAAGAAGCACTCATATGGTATAGGTGTGGTGTATGAATGGAGTAAACTGAATAATGAAACTGTGAATGTGGAGAGAATTCCTGATGGTTCATGAGACGGGGCCCAACAAGTGTAGAACTTCCTCTCTTTATATTACAGCACGAAAAGATAATCACACTCATAGAACGGAAGACAGCGACAAAGTATAATAAACAAATAAAAAATGATATATATATATATATATATATATATATATATATATATATATATATATATATATATATATATATATATATTTCTTTCTTTTTCTTTCGTACTATTCGCCATTTCCCGCATTAGCGAGGTAGCGTTATCAACAGAGGACTGGGCCTTAGAGGGAATATCCTCACTTGGCCCCCTTCCCTGTTCCTTCTTTTGGAAAAAAAAAAAAAAAAAGAGAGGGGAGGATTTCCAGCCACCCGCTCCCTCCCCTTTTAGTCGCCTTCTACGACACGCAGGGAATACGTGGGAAGTATTCTTTCTTCCCTATCCCCAGGGATAATATATATATATATATATATATATATATATATATATATATATATATATATATATTATCTATACTTTGTCGCTGTCTCTCGCGTTAGCGAGGTAGCGCAAGGAAACAGACGAAAGAATGGCCCAACCTACCCACATACACATGTATATAGATGCACGTCCACACACGCACATATACATACCTATACATTTCAACGTATACACATATATACATACACAGACATATACATTTATACACATGTACATAATTCATACTTGCTGCCTTTGTTAATTCCCGTCGCCATCCCGCCACACATGAAATGACAATCCTCTCCTCCCGCATGCACGCGAGGTACCGCTACGAAAAGACAACAAAGGCCCCATTCGTTCACACTCAGTCTCTAGCTGTCATGTATAATGCATCGAAACCACAGCTCCCTTTCCACATCCAGGCCCCACAAAACTTTCCATGGTTTACCCCAGACACTTCGCATGCCCTGGTTCAACCCAATGACAGCACGTCGACCCCGGTATACCACATCGTTCCAATTCTCTCTATTCCTTGCACGCCTTTCACCCTCCTGCATGTTCAGGCCCCGATCACTCAAAGTCTTTTTCACCCCATCTTTCCACCTCCAATTTTGTCACCCACTTCTCGTTCCCTCTACCTCTGACACATATATCCTCTTTGTCAATCTTTCCTCACTCATTCTCTCCATGTGACCAGACCATTTCAAAACATCCTCTTTTGCTCTCTAAACCACACTCTTTTTATTACCACACATCTCTCTTACACACATATATATGAGAGAGTGAGCTTTGTTTTAGACAAAAGAGTAGGACGGGTGGACAGTGTTTTTACCTGGACCGCCAGAAAGCATTTGACACTAAAACCACACTGGAGGCAGGAACACCGGGAAGACTCCTTCACTAGAGAGATGATTAGTTTAATGTTAGGGAACGAGGAACGTATGCCAGAAGGGCCTTCTTGAAGTGGGCGAGAGTCAGCAGTGGTGTTCATAAGTCCATAAGTCCATTGTTCTTCATGATTTATGTGAATCACTCACCAGGAGGATTACATTCATAACTGAGTAAGTTGGCGATATCATGTCAAAGTCATGAGGGCAGTAAAGAGCGATGAGGATTACATCAGCATACAACGGAATCTAGAAAAAACTCTTGAGTTGAGTTGATACATGGTTGATGAAGTTCACCTTGAATGATTGTAAACTAATGAGGATGAGACACGGCGAGAGAAGACTTTGATGAAAAGATAATCTTTCAAGAAATGAACTGCAGGAATCTGAGTGGAAAATGGATTTGGGAATCAAAAGTCTACCTAACCTATTGCCAGAGCTCACCCTCAGGTCTGGGCATAAGATAAACTCTTCTGGCAGATGTGAGAATCGAAATCCGTACATGGATAAGAAAATACTCACCAAACCATTGATATAATTTGTATAAAGCTAATATTAGGATGTGCTTCTCAAGTTTGGTCACCGAATCTAAAGAACAACACACTGTCCCGATAGTGTCCAAAGGAGACCAACGAAGATGTTACTGGTACCAGAGTTAAGATGGCTGATCTACAGAGAGGTAAGAGACCGTACATTTGTCCACCACAAACAAGAGAAGAGTAAGAGGCGACTTGATCAAAACCTTTGTGACTGAATCAGTCTGATGGTGTCAGATTCCATCTGAATCCCTTCGCCTGATCAATTGCTCTTTAACTGACAATTTACAGTTGATTGAAGTCATGGAAAAATTTGGGATTATTTCTTGCCTCATGTTTGGCATTGCTTATTACTAATTTGAGCGGTAGCGGGGAGGGAATTTTTCTCTACTGTCATGCAAGCTCTTAATTCTATGTATGCTGCCTGTTTTACCAAGTCTTCGGTCATCTTACTCAAGTCACTCCCCACTCTTACCATAGAACCTGCTTCTTCATATCTTTTTTAATAAGTTTTCCTGCGTAATCTTATATGTCATATGGTTGTACCATCCCTACATATTTTGGAGAACTGTTCGCTGTCCACGTAATCGATCGGTTTTAAAAACTTCAAAGTTGTGATCAGGTCACCCCTCACTCTACCTTCAAACAAGGTGGGCAAAGTCAAGGCCCCCTAACCTTTCCCTGTATCTCAGCTTTCTTAATTCTTGGACCATATTCATTGCTCTCCTCTGGACCCTCTGTATTAGCGGTTTACATTTCTTAATCATATTCTGATTAGCCAAATTTAGGATGTGAACAGCTTGCTGAATATTTCCTTATCCATATACCTGAATGCTCATCGTGATGTTTGCCAGCAGATAGTGTGTCTATTCAACTATTCTCCTAATGTGGAACTTTACTGATACGCTAAGGATGGTGTTGATTCCCAAGTCCCTCTTACACACAGAATCATGAGGCTTATATCCTGCTTGATGATAATCATATTGAGGCCATCTTTCACTCTGTTCCATCCTTATTACTTTACATTTGCTCGGGTTGAGTTCCATCAACCATGTGTCAGACCGACTTTGGAGTCTGTTTAGATCCCCTTGTAAGATGACGCTATCCTCCGCGCTTTTCACTCCCCTCACGACTTTGGCATCGTCCTAAAACGTATTCAGCAGAGTCCATACCTTCAGGCAAGTCGTTCACATAGATCAAGAAGAGACTAATGGTCCTAGAACAGAACCCTGTGGCACCCCACTGGTGGCCTTAACACATTTAGAGAATGCGCCTTTGACACGCGTCCTATGTTGCCTTCCATTGAGATAATCTTGTCTCTACTGAAGGAGTCCCCCCCCCCCTTCATCCATGTCAGTTGATCCATCCTCTTGATCAGGCCCCCAACCTCTCTCTCTCTCTCTCTCTCTCTCTCTCTCTCTCTCTCTCTCTCTCTCTCTCTCTCTCTCTCCCCCCCCCCCCCCCCCGCCGCGTAAAAGTGTCAAATGCTTTCGTGCAGTCCAGATACATACACACCACCCAGCTTTTCTTTTTTGTCTCAGACAGAGCTCACTCTCGCATAGATCTAAGAGCTTTGTTACAAATGACCCCATCTTTAAACCACGCTGTTTCTCACCTAGCAATTTCTTCTCGGTAGAAAGTCATCTATTTCCTTCGTAATTATATCTTCTAGAACCTTATACACCACACTCAATGTGTGTGTGTGTGTTAGTCAGTGTGTGTACCTCGAGAGAGAGAGAGAGAGAGAGAGAGAGAGAGAGAGAGAGAGAGAGAGAGAGAGAGAGAGAGAGAGAGAGAGAGAGAGAGAGAGAGAGAGAGAGAGAGATCATCATTTGCATGTCATGGGGAGAGAGTTTTACACTGGTTCTGACCTCAACCAGGGCCAATTAGAGCGGTGGGTCACAACACTTACTTTGCATTATGCAGGCTTGCGCGTACATGTGTATAATCACCTATTACTTACTTGCACGGTACAGTTAGGGAGTTATGCACTCTTGGGGCATTCTTTATCTATCTTAAAACATTCTTTATCTTAAAACATTCTTTATCTTAAAACTATTTACAATTCCGTTACGCAGTTACTGTACTCTGTCAGTAAATCCCATTCGTCCACTGCCATTACACTGTAAAAGTACTTTTTTTATATTCTTCCAAACAAATTTCATTTTTTTTTTAAATTCGGTTCAGGACCTCTCATTATTGTCTCTACATCTTTCGAAGAACTGTACCCTAACCACGTCATTAAGCTGGTTTAAGAACTTAAAGACTGTGATCAAGTCACACCTCACTCTTCTCTCTTCCGAGCCGTCTAACATAAAAAAAAAAAATACATACCAACTGCCTCAGTACACAGTAATAGAATGTATACATGGACAAGTATTGTCCACATACGATCAACATTTACGTGCAATCCCTAATGAACATATGGACCAAGAAATTGGATGTGCATGACAGAGAGGCGATTTGTATGTACATTCGTGTCTGCTTACTAACAAAACAAAGAGAACAAGACCAACAGTAAATAGTCATAAAAATACTACGAAATTACAACGAGCAATTTAAATGACGACTTGAGATAACCGGTGATGGCAGAGTTGAGATAACCGGTGATGGCAGAGTTGAGATAACCGGTGATGGCAGAGTTGAGATAACCGGTGATGGTAGAGTTGAGATAACCGGTGATGGCAGAGTTGAGATAACCGGTGATGGCAGAGTTGAGATAACCGGTGATGGCAGAGTTGAGACAACCGGTGATGGCAGAGTTGAGATAACCGGTGATGGCAGAGTTGAGATAACCGGTGATGGCAGAGTTGAGATAACCGGTGATGGCAGAGTTGAGATAACCGGTGATGGCAGAGTTGAGATAACCGGTGATGGCAGAGTTGAGATAACCGGTGATGGCAGAGTTGAGATAACCGGTGATGGCAGAGTTGAGATAACCGGTGATGGCAGAGTTGAGATAACCGGTGATGGCAGAGTTGAGATAACCGGTGATGGCAGAGTTGAGACAACCGGTGATGGCAGAGTTAAGTTATACCAGACAACAGCTCACGAGGAGTACCAAAGGAAACACGACCTTAGAACCCTGCATCACGAACGGCCTGTGTAGGGAGGTGCCCACACCAACCAAACAACAGTGTCCTTGGGAGATGACAGTGTGCCGTCAAGACAGACAATCGGCCCACCTGTCACTAATCTTGCTCGGCCAGGTGTTCAGCCCTCTTAGGTCCATCTCATAGCACCGGGAAGCTTGAAAAACTCACGTTTCTATTCGCGGTTCTCACCTTTATCGACCCCTGTCCCGAGGACGTTTTTAACTCGCAGTTGTTTGTAATCAAGAGAAGTGGCACGCCGGCCTAATCTTATCACCAAAGGATTGGCCGCTTGTTCCTCAGACAATCGTTGCTACTTGCTCTGGTATCTGGCTGGGGTAACACACACACACACACACACGCACACAATCTCTCAGCAGGTTATCACCCAACATGATTCGAATGTTAACCTCATTTCGTTGACCCGCGGAGACCTCCATGTGAAGGAGAGAGTGTCAAAGACAGAACACACACGATATCTTAGTGACCTATAATCCAATGGAGAAGATTCAAATGAACATAAAGGCACAATGAAAATGGTAAACAATGTAACAGAAAAAAGGAACGTAAGTAGAAATGCAAACAAGGGAAAACACGTGTGGAGATAATAATTTACAGATACAACCAGGTGCCTGAGTGAGGAGGAGACTATAATGAAAAGACGTGAAGACAATATATGGGTTTCATTACCCTACGGAGGTACACATGGAGTATGGTGTCAAGTGCCAGAGGACAGTGGATGAAGATAGTTACGTTAACCTGTGGTGAGACACGAGAGGCGTTTACAATTGCTGATTCTGCACACTGTGGGGACGATAACACATTACGACCAGAGCAGTGGGAGTGACGCCCTCTTACAGGCGACTGGAAGAGGTGGTAATGGCCTGTACCTGTGCACGAGGGAGGAATATTATGAGGCTATTACCTGCATACAGTAACCAGGGTGGGTAATGCTGAAGCATAGCTGATGAACCGCTTGGCCTTCTGTGTTTGATAAACAGGCCGCTGCTCTCGTTTACATAACACTGGGTGCTATTGCATCACCCGTATCTAATCAGATTTTGAAGGTATTTAAGGTATAAGGTTATGCTGAAGGTAAACTCACGACACAGGGAGATATAATCCACGTCTGCATTTACACTGCAGACAGGCGCACGCAGGAGTCTGCTGCAGCGACAGATATAGAGGAACATCGAACGTACCACAACGACCACCAGGATATTTGGAATGGACGACCAAGGCCGCACCCAGTCGTAAGACGATACGACCAGCACCTCTCATTGGATAGCAATATATGGGGCAGTACAAACTGCTCGCTGAATATTGATTGCATCTATTTCATTAATGCTATAATTGATAGATAGCAGTATAGAGGCACAATTTCCTAAGTAATTATAGTCATGGGAAGGAACAGCAGTGAACGCAACTAGTGGAATAAATGACTACATTTGAATATACAGCACGTAAACTGTCAGCTCCATCGCTATCAGTTTGAACTTCGCTGAACAATGATTTTGTTCATGTCTAACAAGTTCATCCCGTCCTGTTGATATCAGTATGAAGCCGACTCATGTCGACCTACGATCAATATCAGGAGTAATTGTCCACGTCAACCTACAGGAGGAGTAGGTCGACCACACCGACATATTGGAGTAATCATTCGAGGTTGATTAATGACACCCAGGCGCAAGTGACCTACTGCGATAGTAGAATAATTGCACAGGTCGATTTACAATGGCTCTGATGAGTAATCATTCGGGTCACCCTATAATACCCGTGGAGTAATGGTCTTGGTCGACCTAGAATGACTAACGAGAGCTTTCAGAAGGTATCATTCAGGTCACTTTATAATAATCTAAAAGTAATGGTCTTTGTTCACTTTACAATGACATTAAGAAGTAATCTTTCATCTCGACCTGTACTGACCTCCAGAAACAATCGTCCAAAGTCTACCTAATACAACTTTTACATAATCTCACGACCGAGAAGACTGCCTCCTGAAGGTGGTCCAGGAGGTACAGTGGTGATCAAGGAATATATTACCCTGCCATGGCGATATCATGAGACCAATCATTACATAATATTCAATAAGTCAGAATCGCGCACAGGATCACCACTGGATACGAGCTGGAAATAATGATACGTTTGTAACTGAGTGCGCTCGTCAGCCGGTACCGGAGCGATGGATCATCCTGTTCTATATTTTTTGTTTCCTTACTTAGGTAATGAACTCTATTATTATAATCGACGCACAGATCACGGGTTAGTGGTGGTTCGCTCCAACTCTCACCGCTTCTGACAGTCTTACTAGGATCCCAACCCAGCTGGTCTGGAGCTTCTGCCAGTCTTGCCAGCAACCCAACACAGCTGGCCCCGATCTTCTTAAAGTCTCACTAGGAACCCAACCCAGCTCGTCTGGTGCTTCTGACCGTCTCGCAAGGACCCCAACCCAGCCGGCCTGGTTCTTCAAACTTCATATGACAGCAACCTAACTGGTGGGCTCAGTCTTTACACTCCTGGAACCCAACAGCTGTCCTGGTTCTTCCTGCAGTTCTCCTGGAGCTCATGTACTACTTTGGTCCGTCTTGCTATCTTCCAGGAACCCACATGCTGGCCTGTTATTGACAGTAACCTCCTGACGACTGCTGTAGGTTCCCTCTGCAGTCACAACGGACCCTAACGCCTCGTCAGGACACTCCTCCTATTACGACGTTCCCGCTCTAGAATACCTGGCCGAGTGCGTTCAGTTGGACGGCCTCACTCGAGTATATACACTAAGGACGACGACTGTGTACCGACATTTCGTAAAGCGTCAGTTTTCAAGAGCCCTTGGCCACCTCGCTCAAGAAAGGAGCGCGTGAACGCAACGGAGTAGTACAACGGGCGTGGGTTTCCATTCTGGTGTGGGAACCATATGAATTATTATTATCATTATTTTCTTTTTACGGGGAACAGCTGTACAGTATTTGGCAGAGAGAGAGAGAGAGAGAGAGAGAGAGAGAGAGAGAGAGAGAGAGAGAGAGAGAGAGAGACCACACACCTGAGACCGCCACTATCCACCTACCAACACGCAAGCAGTAATAACCCGGCATCAGGAACGAGGCACCATGATTTACAGCAGGTCGCTTGACTTGCTGATGTGCCCAGCTGGCGGGCTGACACCTAGTGTACAGGGGCTCACACTTGGCCAGGACGGCGGGCTGACACCTAGTGTACAGGGGCTCACACTTGGCCAGGACGGCGTGCTGCCACCTGGTGTACAGGGGCTCACACTTGGCCAGGACGGTGTGCTGCCAACTGGCGTACAGGGGCTCACACTTGGCCAGGACGGCGGGCTGACGTCAACCTAGTGTACAGGGGCTCACACTTGGCCAGGCTGACCATGAAGCGTGTGTTGGCCATGTGGACCAGTGCTTGGCCACTTGGAGATACCTGGGGATATAATTTGGATGCAGTCACACGTAGTCTTCCCAACTGTGGCGGAAATCAGGTGGAAAGTCATGCAAAAAAGGATCGACCTTACAGAGCAGGAAGCACAGAACTATCCATCCATGAAATTGTACCTATACCTAGATGCAGGGAATACTTCCCACGTATTCCCTGCGTGTCGTGGAAGGCGACTAAAAGGGGAGGGAGCGGGGGGCTGGAAATCCTCCCCTCTCTTTTTTTTTTTTCTCATTTTCCAAAAGAAGGAACAGAGAAGGGGGCCAGGTGAGGATGTTCCCTCAGAGGCCCAGTCCTCTGTTCTTAACGCTACCTCGCGAACGCGGGAAATGGTGAATAGTTTGAAAAAAAAAAAAACCTAGATGCGTGGTATGTCCCGCACGAAGATCGTTGCGTGACACACTTCGCCGTAACCCGACCCTCTTTATGTGAAAGCAAAAAGTTTACTCTTTTTACGGCTTGGTGTCTGTCTGTCGTACTTCTCCAGAGCAGAACGTCAGTATGTCCAAAGCGTGAGTGGCACATCAGCTCAAAACAATCATATTCTTCTCACAGACGAGATGTTGCTGAGGCGACTCATTATTTCTTTTCTTTCAATCGTGCCACAGATGGTGTGGCTCTAACACAACGTCAAGAACCATCAGTTCGCTGTCTCTGGACACTGAGGAGTGTTGAAAGATGGCTAGGGCAACACTGCAGCAACTTCATTCTCTTCCTTAAATCATAGACCGTATCATTAAATGGCTTAACTATCAAGGCAATTCTTAGTTCATTTCAAACGATGCATGATTCAGTCTCAACTGATGCCATGCAGATCCAGGTGGTGTCAGTCTTATGCATAAAAAGGACATGGCCATCACTGAGGACTACTTATTAACCAGGAGGTCTGCCGTCTCACTCAGATGGGCACACACACACACATACACACACATACACACAAATACACTACTTTCGACGATCAGTCACTCTGTACTGCCTGAAGTGGATCAGTCGCATACACTGAGGTGGCGGATTTGGACACTTGGTGCGCAACAGCCTTAAAGTGATTCTGCGGGCGATTAATACCATGCGCACCTCCTCCCTCTCACACGACACACCTCCACTGAACATAATCAGCCATCGTTTCCCTGACACACTCATCTGAACTACACACCTCTTGCACTGAACATTTACCACCAACCAAACTACCATTCATCCAACCAGACTATCATTCATCTTCTACACGAACGCAACATCTGCGATCATGGTAAACATAAAAAAGGAATTGGTTAATCTCATTATGAAATGAATCACGATAATTAAGCTCCATCAAAACCATGCTGTCCCAACCTCTGCCCTCTGGCTTGCGTGCTGTAAGACAGTTTGGGAGGCCTGCCGTCGCGGGTGGCAGCCCAAGCCTAGGCAACGGTAAAGCAACATTTCCAGACGTACGAGCGTCGCATTACTGCGGCTGGGAATGAACACACACACACACACACACACACACACACACACACACACACACACACACAAACAAATATTGTCTTCGATTCTCTTTCTGAATATTCAAATTCAAGAAAATATAACCCTCGTGGTGAAGAGCATAACAGGACAACGGAGTGAACAACATAAGCTGCTGCGTCAGTTTCAAAAAAAGGAGATCGGGAAACTTAACCATACCTTAAGCTCGCTCAGGGGCCAAGTTGAACGTTCCCTCTGTCGAGCCTTCAGTCAGAGGAACTCATTAAAGGATATAGAAGGACACCAAGTGAAGTTTCGCGGAAGGTCTACCAAAGCCACGGGGGAGACCTGCAATAAGGAGAATATAGGCGAGCCACGGCATGATCTTAGCGTCGGTGGATCATAACTTTGGTTACTTGAGGCAGAGGGATCGCTGTGTCTTGCCTGCCACAAACGACTCCCATGGACTTTATAATTTACTTCTTAAACACGACGGTACGACCTTGCATACGACAGTACGACCCTAGAGTATGATGGGGTGGCCTCTGACAAGGGTTGTGCGACTGTGTTCAAGGGTCGTTCTGTTGTGCTCGAGGGTCGTACCATTGTGCTCAAGAGGCTATACAAGGACGCTTCAATCACCTACCAACTCATTAACCCTACTACTGAAATGGTGATATACAATAACCTCTCCTTTTACTGGTTGGTTGGGTGGTTGCGTGGGGCTTTAGAACTATCAACTGCCAGGGTCATTAAGGTCGTCATCGACAAGCTACAGCCACCAACCAGAAAATGCTCTACACCTTCTTCAGATGTTGAGGATAATTCCAAGACCACATACACTGTGTATGTGGCCCATGTTATCTTGATATTAGCTGATGAATCTATGGAAAAAGAAAAAGCGAGGCCATATTTTGAGTAGTAAGTACGTGAATCACTCTTGAAGTGTTGGTTTTCTGTTAATGAGATGAAATAAACGCCGTAGCAGCATCGCAATGACAACGCTGTCTGTCATATATTCTAACTTGAGGTACCAGAAGGTTAAGGAAGGTTGCTTGCGTTCGTGGGTTCTTAGTTATACCAGATAAGTGACAAGTTGTTCGCATTCTATGAAAAAAAAAAAACAGCATCTTAGAATCAGAACAAAAGGAATAAGATCCCACTTTTGGCAGTGAGTCTATGAGTCGCCTACTCTGGGCAGAGTCTATGTGTGAGCTTGTCTGATGAATCAATTTTGTAATATCTTATGTTGTGTTCATTTAGTTCCTGGGGTCTGACAAAGACCCACTGTGACCTGTGTAATCTTCTTGGCGCAGCCGCTCACTGCATGAACACGGGAGGTTCAGTAACGGTGTAAGTGGTAACACTAACTGTAACATGATAACGGTTGGTCTGTTGGAAATTGGTGCAATCCACAAGGTAGACTGAATACTAGAACATCTATACTGGTGTGATGAAAAGCCGTTGTACGAGTTCATTATGCTAAGAAACACCATTGCAGTAGAGCAAAAGGATTACAGAGGTCACAAAGAGTCCTCCTAAGGCTCCAATGGGCAGATATTCATTAAGATATTTTTCTTTACAAAATGGATTCATTACAGAAGCTTAAGAGTCTTTCATATACTAAAATCACTGACTAGATGGAAGTGGACACAGTATTAGACTTTTAGGTGTCTTGTTTGTTATTAATGATAAAGGTGTTGTTGCCACATCTTGCAGGGTTTGTTTACAACTATCTCTAAAAAGCTCTACCATTGTGTCCACATCTCTAGCCAAAAACTTTACAGTTTACATGATTGGTACCTCCGGATAAGTCAAAGCGCCAACAGTACCTATAACCTAGCATTAATGCTATCAATTACAACATGTAATTTGCTGATCTTATTACTTTCTCCATATACATGTTTTACTTTACACATTTCAATGTGATAGAAATGTTTCGTTTATTTGCTGCAGGGAAGTCTGCTAGTTCCTTTCTAAATACACTTTTGAGGCTTCTTATTGACAACCCAACGTTGTTTTCAACATCATCTTCACTAAGTGCAAGTTTGGCTAACACGTCAACTTTGTAATTCTCATGGGAGGCCTAAATGAGAGGGAATCCACAACAATTTGATTTGAATCTCTTGACCAATGATACTGTAATATCTGTTTCTGGCTTCAGAGGCCAACCTGTTACATTCTGATCTCAGGGTGTTAAGAGCAAGTAGTGAAGATAAAACATAACTGATGATTAAACTAACTGTGGTGGTGATTTCTACGTGCTCTGGTGCGATGAGTATGGCGGACAATCCAATTTATAAGGTAGCTGCCCAATTGATTATTCTCATGTTTTCCTGTAATGTACCACCACTGGGCTGGATCACAATGGCAGTACTTCCAACCTCCTGGTGGCAGATTTGTGAGAACCGTCAGTATAGATGCATTGGGTTGAGTTGTTTTCAGTCTGAAGTTTGTGTGCGTTCATGAACACTGGTTTTGGCTAAGCGCTGAAAGTAGAAATTGTAAGTGATCAGCTTCTTAGGTAAATAAGTAGCAGTGACGTCACAGGGAAAGCGGGAAATGCTACGACTTTTCCAATCAAATATAATTCACGTACTTGAGACACTGTCATGTGATTGGCTGTTATGTGGATCCAGTCATAGTCACTTGTACTATGGCATATATATAGTTTAATAATTCTTTAAATACATCATCTGAATCACCACGCAGAGAGTTCAGTCTTATTACAAGATTCATTTCAAGTCTTTTGTCCTTAATGGTGGGTATATCAAGTTCTTTCCTCATGCTGAGCACCTCAGTGGTCTTCCGGCAACCAATTATTAAGGCTTCCTATCCAAGGACACGCCAGTCAAAGGTGCCAAGGGGTACTTACTGTCTCAGGCTCCATTGGCCACAGCGCTATCGTCTCGCGTCTAACGGTGACAACACCAATGTCTTTGACTCGCTTGTAAAAACACCACTGTTCCATAATCAACGTAAATACAACACTTATATCCCCACATGTAACAACACCACTGTCTTGTATCCACTTGTAACACCACCAATACCTTGTATCCACTTGTAACACCACGAATACCTTGTATCCACTTGTAACAACATCAGCTTCTTACATTCACTTGTAACAGCCGTACCACTGTATCACACTCACTTATAGCAACACTACCACCGTCTCATACTTACGTCTAACAACACAAGTGTCTTACACCAAAGCAATCGTTCTCCTATCACTATCGTCTCATCCACCAATTCTCTCATAAGATAACACATCATCCAGTTACATTCCTCCTTCCTAATCTGTAATAACTCTATCTCTTTCCACACTTCAGACAACTATATGCCCCTGTATCAGTAACAACATTGTCTCTCTTCTTACTCGTAACAACTACAGGGTCTCTATCTCTCTGCAGCCAGAATAATGTTACTTCCCTATTTGTAAGAAGATATCTGTTTCTCTCACACTTTCAGAGTCGGTTATTTCCTGTACTGGTAATCTTATTGTGCATCTTTACCCTCGGTAACAACGGTAAGTACGCCCACTGATAACGACACACAAGTCTCTTTCTCCACTTGCGTCAACACAACTCTCTCTCTCCCCCACTGGCATAGTATCATGGTCTCTCTTCCTCATTTCTTATAATGACACTGAATACCTCCCCACTTATCACAATACCACTCTCTTCCCACTAGTAACAATCTTTCCGCCTCTCCTCACATAAAAACGATGGTTTCTCCACCCACTTTCAACATCACAGAATCTCTCTCGCTATTTTAACATAGCAGTGCCGCAAATCATCTTTACAAGAGTTTCTCTACTCACTGTAATAAAACAAATGTACCTTTTCTCTACATTATGACACCACAATTTATCCCATTATCTTCTTTTATGTTGAAGGTTCCAGTCATGAACAAAAGTCCACATCATGGCCGGGCATTAATTGAAACATAAAGAGGTTGAAGAGACAGAAAAGGAAGAGACAAGGGAAGGCATGTACGCATCCTGGGGAAAGTGGAAAACCTGACTTTTAAAACATGCAGGTTATAGTTACTGAGAAGACACCAGAGGGTAGAGAGCTCTAAAGCTTTGAGGTATAGGGTAAGAAACGGTTAACTGAACGGCCCATCCTTGAGTTGCCAACGGCCACACAGTAATCATGTGACGCAGCAGCTTGCCGAGTGTTGTGTGGTCTAGCTAGTGGTGGGGGCATACGAGCAGCCAGCTCTAGGGGGGAAAAAAAAAAGTAATACCTACAGAAGAGGGAGAGTGAACCAACACTGCGGCGTAGGGCAAGAGGGTTAAGTTGGGAGGTTAGCTTGAGACAGTTTTCAAGTCGGATCAATTTCGACTCAACTCTGTCCAGTAAGGATACAGAGCCAGAACCAGCTTCGTATAAACGGAGATTTCGACATCTAAACAAGAAACCCATTTATTTTTTCATTGGTAGACTTGGCTATTTCCGTAATGTGGGGTTTCCAAGACAGGGTGGATGTTACAGTGCTACCAAGTATGCTCAGTGAGTCAAGAGGTGGAATATCAGAACCTCGAATGAGAAAATTGTGAGAAATCTTCGATAGGGAGATGGGAAGAAACTGGGTCATGGAGGCAATAAACGTAACCAGGATTCGTCTACCCTACTGAGATATTCCTGAGTAAGTCTGAGTATCCTGAGGAAGTTGTGTAGAGACGAGATGCAGATGGAGTGAGAGAAAGAGCAGAATTGGAGGATGTGGAGGAATACAGTGTTGAGTGGTCAACAACACCGCTTTGCCTCTCCACATTCCCATGTATACAAGCATTTCTAACTTCCCGCACACATTTCAACACGGGAAATTTACTTAGCTTTCTTTTTTTTACCTATCCGTAAAACTCCAATGCCTCCCTCCCAGCTTGTAAAAGCACCCACCGCACTCATGAAAACATCACTAGTTTTCTCTCCTGTAGGTACTCACCACTATCCTTTATAATCTTCCTTTACAATTGTAACAGAACCAGTATTTTTCCTTCTTGAGAGAGAGAGAGAGAGAGAGAGAGAGAGAGAGAGAGAGAGAGAGAGAGAGAGAGAGAGAGAGAGAGAGAGAGAGAGAGACTTGTCACGTGGAGAAGAATAGAAAACTGGTGTTGTAACAAATGAGAAAAGAGACGGTGATACGATTATAGTTTAGGAGGGAATATTGTACAAAGCGAGTCAGTGATGTTGTTACGACTCAGGAGGGAGAAAGAATGCTCTCTCTCTCTCTCTCTCTCTCTCTCTCTCTCTCTCTCTCTCTCTCTCTCTCTCTCTCTCTCTCTCTCTCTCTCTCTCCAGTAACAAAGACAAGTCGCAACTCTCTCTCACACCAACACCACCATTACCTCTCTCTTTGTTAAAAGCCGTAGCAACACCACCAACGTCTTCCCCTTTGTTAAGTTGTCCCAACACCATCAATGCCCTCTCTCTCTCTCTCTCTCTCTCTCTCTCTCTCTCTCTGGTTAAGTTATGGCAACACCACTGTCTGTCTCCTCACCTACAAAAACACTCCGGCTCTCGCATGTTAATCCGGCACCTGTGTCCTCCGTCTATCTTGCTGCAGCTGAGGTGATCCGCCGGGTAGGACATTAACGCGAAGGATATCTTGCGGACGGTTCTCTACAAGGGCCCTCGATGTTTTCAATTCACTGCCGTGGAGATTACCATCCCCGCACAGTTGGTGCTAATCTCCTTGCTCGACGAACTTTCAGGTGGGCGATTTTTGCGTGGAACGAACGCCTCTAATAGGCGGACTGAACACACTCTCTCTCTCTCTCTCTCTCTCTCTCTCTCTCTCTCTCTCTCTCTCTCTCTCTCTCTTCTGTCGTATCTCCGTGATCGAGGCACGTGACCTACATCTGAGCTGATAAGGAGAAGTACCACTCGGTCATCCTCTGGTACACTATCAACACTGGTTCTATGAGAAAGAAAATCTGAAGTCGACACAAGGTATTTTACAGAAGCTTGGGCCTGGTTCTAGATACTATACTCACCGCCCTCCTGAGATATGCTTCACCACCTACGCCGTCCATTCCCTATGTTTATCTCTCTGCTGGGTGACCTCCGAGCTACCAGACGCCATGGAGCCGAATGCCTGGTGTCATGTTCCTGTTGCCTGCTGGCTACCACTACCAACCGTAAACTGTTACCATGACGTTACTGATGCCTGCTGGCTACCACTACCAACTGTAAACTGTTACCATGACGTTACTGATGCCTGCTGGCTACCACTACCAACTGTAAACTGTTACCATGACGTTACTGATGCCTGCTGGCTACCACTACCAACTGTAAACTGTTACCATGACGTTAATGATGCCTGCTGGCTACCACCACATATTGTAGACTGTTATCAAGACGTTCGCAATGCCTTGCTGGCTATCACCACCAATAACAAACTGCCGTCATGAGATTACATACAGGTGGTGGCAACCACCACCACCTGTAGGCTGTTGCTATGAGGTTTATTACACCTTCTACCAACCCCTACCAGCTGTAAACTGCTCCATCTAAACGCAATATATGGCTGAAACTCTATGATCGAAAGGTCGTGCTTATATAGAGACTAAGTACTGTTGGACTAGTTTGCGCTCGTGTATGTCTCTGCGGCGTCTCAGTGGTGCTCAAACTGCAATGTCACCTTCCCCTGTAGCAGCAGCAGCTTGAGCAAGGTCCTCCCGTCTGCGTGTAGTGATGTGTGGGAGGCGAGGGTCAGGCCAGACACGGTGGAGCCGGCTCGACGTGTTGCGGTGGTTCTCCAGTGATAACGACAACCTCACCCGCCCAGACTTCCTCAATATTTCCTTCAATAGTGTCTCCCGCTATGGTTTGACGGAGGGCCTGCTGCAGCAGCTGCTGCTCTGGTTGTAATGGTGCTGGCGCTGCTACGGCTTCTGGTTCTTGATGCTAACCCAGCTGCTGCTGCTGCTGGTGTAGGGGCTTGTACTGACGTTCCTGAAGCTTCTGTTGCAAAGGGATTCACATCAAACTGCCATGGATTCCCTCTCATATAGGCCTCCGTGAGCATGACAAAGCTGAGGCCTTAGCCAAACTTGCACGCAGTAAAAAAAGCTGTTGAAAACAACATTGGGTTGTAAGTCAGAAGCCTCAAAACTGTTATTAGAAAGGAAATATCATCCATCTTTCAAGCAAGTAGACGAATTCAGATAAGCACAAGTAGAGATATTTACCATCGCAGTAAACTGTGTTAAGTAAAATATACATATGGAGAAATTAGTAAAATCAGCAGATTTCAAGATTAAGGATTAGGTTATAGGTACCACTGGCGCTGTGGTGGATCTGGGGTCGTTAGTCATGTAAATTGTAAAGATTGTGGCCAAAGATTTGAATACAAGGCAGAGAACTGTGTCTTAGAATGTGAAAAAACAGAGCTTTTCAGGGATACGTCTAAACAAACCTTGCAAGAAATGTCACAACAAAACTGTATTAATTCTTTGCATGTAGTCGGTAAACTTAACATATGAGAGACCGTCACCTAATGTACGTAATGTGTCTTATGTAATGAGCCAACTTCGTACCAATTAAAGCAAATGAAAATCTGTTCACTGAGGCATGACAGAGACCCTTTGTGACCTCTGTAATCCTTATACGCTACCGCTGACAGCATGAGCATGTGGTGCACAGTGGAGTAGCCTCGGATACAAGCACAAATCAATCTCCAGCTGCTGCTGCTGCCACGGCTTCTACCCTGGTTGTTGATGCTACAAGTCCGAATGCTGCTGCACTCCTGCTGCAGCTAGCACTGCTGTTGTTTTTTGGGGTGTAAGTGCTGATGCATTCAGCTGTTGGTGTCGTTCGAGGGCCATTCTGTAGGCGAGTCGCTCTGAGTCCGTCATATGATATGTCATACAATCGGGAGGATTCAGCAATCTCTCTTGGAAGTTGTCAACAGATCTCATTATATCCTGTGATCCGACATTCCAGTTCTAGAGCTGTGATGGTGTCACTGATTATCTGACCTCTGCTCGCCAGTGCAGAACTGATTATGCAAATACAGACAACAGTGGAAGCCGGCCCCCTGCTGGACCTTACCAGGCAGCCAGGGCCAGGCACCTGCAGTAAGCAGAGATGACTTATATAAATATTTTCCCAGCGACTTTCATTCAGTAATCCCTGGAGGCTCGTGTGTCTGGCGGAGCCATATTGGATAAATCTCCTTTTAGGTGTACAGATTAACGACCTTATGTACTCTGAACGAGGAACGAAACTTTAATTGTTGGTGATGCAGTTGATGCTCTTGGTAGCCTCGGTGCTGGTGATGATATTGGCGCTCAGTAAAGTGATGAGGTTGGTACAAGTGGTGATGCTACCGAGGCTGCTGATGATGCTGAGGCTAGTGCTGGTGATGATGCTGAGGCTAGTGGTGGTGATGATGCTGAGGCTAGTGGTGGTGCTGCTACCGCGGCTGGTGCTGGTGATGCTACCGAGGTTGGTGCTGAAGCTAGTTCTGGTGATGAAACTGGTGCTGGTAGCAACGCTGAAACGCGTGATGGTGGTGATGCTGAAGCTTGTGGTGGTTAATGTTGGTGCTGCTGCTGAGGCTGATGGTGGTGGTGCTGACGCTGGTGGGGCAGGGGCTGATGGTGGTGGTGCTGACGCTGGTGGGGCAGGGGTTGATAGTGGTGATGCTGACGCTGGTGGGGCAGGGATTGATGGTGGTGCTCCTGACGCTGGTGGGGCAGGGATTGATGGTGGTGCTGCTGACGCTGGTGGGGCAGGGATTGATGGTGGTGCTGACGCTGGTGGGGCAGGGGCTGATGGTGGTGGTGCTGACGCTGGTGGGGCAGGGGTTGATGGTGGTGCTCCTGACGCTGGTGGGGCAGGGATTGATGGTGGTGCTGACGCTGGTGGGGCAGGGGTTGATGGTGGTGCTCCTGACGCTGGTGGGGCAGGGATTGATGGTGGTGCTGCTGACGCTGGTGGGGCAGGGATTGATGGTGGTGCTGACGCTGGTGGGGCAGGGGTTGATGGTGGTGATGCTGACGCTGGTGGGGCAGGGATTGATGGTGGTGCTGCTGACGCTGGTGGGGCAGGGATTGATGGTGGTGCTCCTGACGCTGGTGGGGCAGGGATTGATGGTGGTGCTGCTGACGCTGGTGGGGCAGAGGCTGATGGTGGTGCTGCTGACGCTGGTGGGGCAGGGGTTGATGGTGGTGTTGGGACTGGTGGTGGTGCTACTTGTGCTGATGAGGCTTGTGTTGGTGTAGGGGATATCACCATCATTATGTGTCTAGGTTCTTTAGTTATGGAGAGACATAACGGAGTGGTAGGGAAACACGAGGAGCAACCCTGTTATATGAAGTATAGCGCAGTGTAGCTCACGGTGAGATGATACAAGAGGTGCAGGATTAGGGAAGGAGATAAGGTGAGGGAGATAAGGCGGGATGGTGTAGGCAGGCGTGACAAAGAGGAGTACTGTGGCGCTGGTGTACTCTGGGCAAGTTGCGCGGATCTCAGGTCTCGAAGAACTTCTGTATAAGAGACGTGTTTGTGAGTTTGTGAGAAGCTGCAGTTTACTTTTACGCTGGAAGGCAAGTGGTCGTGGGTTCTGTTTCTCGAGAAAGGTGTTGGCGATGTCCCACAGGAGTCCAGCTGAATGGGCATTGGCCAGAGTTTTTGTGAGCTGCTACCAAAGGAAAGGCCCACCAGGCTCATATGGGGAAGGTAATCTTGGAGTTACAAGATGAGGCAGTTGGTGTAGGTGCTGAATCTTGTGTTGATGCTGATGCAGCTGCTGAAGAACCTGTTGGTGATGTTGCTGTCAGGCTCTGAAGTGTGTTCCGGCCACACACCAGATTACATAACGAGTCACCTGAGGCAGTGTATTTTTGGTCTGAGGCAAAATGACTGCTTGGCTGAGTGACTGCATCAATATCCAGGTATATACAAGACGAGGTGAGTCGACCACGTTGATAGCGTTAATTGTGTGAGCGAGGTCGTGAGGCCATTCTGTGAGCCTCTGGAGAATTATAGGTCCTTCTCGCTGGGAAGGTTAGTGTCATCTACGTACTTAGGTCCTTGGTCTATGACCTACTTAGGTCATATGAGGTCACGCGAGGTGAGTGTCAATTGCCTGATGAAATGAAGAAACTGGACTGTGTGGGTGATGTCACCACGTTGTCAGTTGGCTGTCAGAGAACAAGTAATGTGACTATACTGGTACTGCTGCTGAGGTGGGGCTGGTGCTGGTGCTGCAGCTCAGACTGGTGTTGGCGATGATGCTGAACTTGGCGCTAGTGGTGTCAGTGATGATAGCAAGGTGGGTGACTGCGTTGCTGCTGGGGTCAGTGTTGGGGTTGGTGTTGGTGTATGTGCTGGATCTTGTGCTGGTGGTGTTGGCGCAGCTGCTGAAGAATCTGGTGGTGATGTTACTGTGCACACACCAGGTTACATAAGGAGTCACCCGACGCCTTTACGGTATCAAGAGAATTAAAAGAAAGACAACAGAACTCTCGTGGTAAGATTACGATCAGTAATACCCTGATCTAAACTCACACCCCTGGAAGCCATGCTGATGCCACTGACGTTTCTAGTCCGCATTTACTGAAGCCGGATTGATAATTATGCTGGCCGGCTCTCCCTTCCACTCAACGCCCTCGGGAAAGGCTGACCAGCTTGCGCACGCAGCCTCTGATAAGATGTCTGACCGACTCTGTAACTCGTCTAATATGATCTTTTAAAGAGATTGAATAAAGTTAATTCTCAGAACGACCCTTACCAGGTAATCTGGCAGGTTATATACGAGTATGTGTGAGCTGTACTGCTGTTTCTACTGCTGCTGCTGCTGATGTTCCTATTGTTGCTACCTACTGCTGGTGATGGTGATGCTGCTGCCGCTACCGCTGATGGAGGCGCTGGTGTTACCTACTTCTGATGTTGATAATACAGCTGACGTTGACTGCTGCTGCTGCTATTGCTCAGCGCCGTAACTGTGGCTCCCGATGCGTCGGGGTCTGTGGTCTGCTCCCAATAAGAAAGAAAAAAAAATTAAGAGGAGTAAAGGTTCTATTGTCTTGGTGATGGTGATACACACTGACAGACAGCACAGTATCGGGTGGCAATCATCTTCATCTCAGAGGATAAGGAAGCTGTGAAGTCTTAGTGTTTACTCCATAGATGAACTGGTCTGGCGATTTCATTTTCACAATGCAGCTGTACTGCCTGGTTCTCCTGTATGCATGTTAAGAGAAGGGTATATTATACTACTGGATGATCATAGTTTTGAAGACAAGGACTTTGTGTTGGTGATGTTTATGTATTCAGAAACGTAATACTGTTCTACATGGAGAGGATAAATAAACGGTGTTGTCATTTGTTAATACAGGGAAGAATACTTAGATGGAGAACCTTCTGTCAGGTCTCCCACATGATTCTCTTTCCACACTCCTTCACTTCTTTTTCCACGCCTTATATCATCCAATTTTGAATACTTATTCATATCCCATTTACACCCAGTCACAGTTCTTCAGCCGTGTCAACTATGCACCTCACCTCACCCATTCCTCATCCACACTCATAGCCCTCACCTATCCACATCTCTTCATCTCATCCTCTTCTAACCACATCCTTTTCCTAAAATCAATATACAAACGATCACCATTCACCTACACTATCTACCGATCCTCAAACACCATTCACCTATACTGACTACCGATCTTCAAACATCATTCACCTATACTGACTACCGATCCTCAATGACATCTGATCCAATGATCCTGCCTCAAGAACAGATAATTCAATCTCTCTTTTTCAGAGTTCAACTCCAGCGCGGCCGTTTGTAAGATTAGCAGGGAACTTTCCCCGTTCACATCTTCCGATAGAATTTCCGGGGCTTCATATTTTGCCCATACTGCATTGCATTCCTCTCAACTTCCTTTTCTTGCAGGCAGTTGAGCCGGAAGGAGAGGTGGGTGTGGAGGTGCCTTATGCATTACTGTCTTGTTTGTACCACAATCAAGATTGTAGATAGCATCGTCATGGACAGTCGGACTCTTATGTTACCTGTTGTATCCCTGTACTCCCGTGTACCTCATCCACACACTCATACCATCCCCAGTCTACATTCCCACCCAATCCACCACTTACATTCCTTCAATAATTCATCGCCCGCTTTCCATATACATTTTCTCAATTTCTCAAATCGTTCCTCTCTTCCTGTGATCATCTACACCTCCATCCATCCCTAATGAAATGCTCTCGTTATCCTTAATCCACATATTTTTGCAGTCTCTAATCCAAATTCATCACCATCCACTTCAATACCTCCCTTTCCCCATTCACAGCTTCTCTCCATCTACATCACTTCAGATACCATTCACGCACTCAGTCCTGTCACCCACCCACACACACACACCTACCAAACTCCTATTAACACCACCTACCTTTCTCCAGCTAATCAATCTATCTCTTAATTCACATTCTTCGGCATTCATTAATCTATTCTTTATTTCTGCATTCAAGTTTCATTCTATTTTCCTTTAGATGTACTCACCTATACGTACAGTATAAATAGGGACGTCTACAACCTTGCAGTTACCTATCTGTACTACACAGGGAGGGAGTTTTTCATTCGTGAGAGCCCCCATGCCTTGAATCTTCTCTGCCATCGTACAACTGTCAACCTCTGTATGCAGTCTGCATTCAAGTTTCATTACTCAGTTTTATTTCATTCATCAGTAACTCATATACTATAAGAGTGTTTCTTCACATAACAAGTTTCTTGCTTGATTTCCTGTTACGATCTCTACCCTTCACAGAAACTCGGCTCTCTTAATCCTGGTCCTATCATTGGTCTTCCTCAAGTTCTTCCTCCTTCTTTAAGTACGGTGAACAAACCTGTGTGTGTGTGTGTGTGTGTGTGTGTGTGTGTGTGTGTGTGTGTGTGTGTGTGTGTGTGTGTGTGTGTGTGTCTGTGTGTGTGTCTGTGTAATCAACCAGCTGTAATAAACTATTTGCACAGTACAGGGAAGGCGTTTCAGACTCACGGGGGCTTCATCTCTAGAACTATATCTACAATCATACAACTTTTCAAAACTTCTGTAGGTTGTTCATGTGTCTATCATGCTTCATCAGTCAGTTTCATCCATTCAACCTGAAATTCTTATATACTATAAAAGTACTACCTTGCATCTCTTTTGACAAGCTGCTTGCTCAGTTTCATGGTATGTCCTCTGGTATTATCATCCAAGCATTTTCAATAGACTGTTTACGGTTGACATCATTAAACAGGTCGACGAACTTGAAAGTTGTGATCAGGTCTCTCCTTACTCTTCCTTCACTCATGGAAGACTATCTAAACCCTGTAACCTTTCCCTGTGACTTAGCTCTGGTACCATTTTAGTTGCCTTCCTCTTGACTTTCTCTCCATTAGTTCTTTGTGTTTCTGTGGGCGTGGTGACCAAGTATGAGAGGCATATTCTCTTTCTGGCCTAATGGAGAATGTGTACAGTTTGCTGAATGTTGCCTTATCTATATACTTAAATGTTATTCTAATATTTGCAAGGAGACAATTCATCTCCTGTAATATTCTTCGATATTTGGATTCTGGCAACAGGTTGAGGACGAAATCTATTCCTGGGTCTCCCACACAGATCCCTGTAGCTTATTTCCTACTAAAGATCGTTCACTTTCAGGCCTTACTTCACTATGTACTATTCTAATCGAAACTCACTAAGGTTGAACTCCATCAACCGTTAAACAAACCAGCTTTGGAGTTTGCCTAGATCCCATTACAGGTTGGTGCAATCCCCTATTTTTTCTATTTCTCTCTGACCTTAGCATCATCTGCCTCTACCCCCTTAACTCACCTCATGGTAAGAGAGACAAGATAAACGAAACGATTTCCAATAAGCAAAACCCATTAGAAGCAAAACTAGCAAGAAATGTATTTTGCGACATACAAAACTTAAAGCAAATGAAACGCATACACAACCGAAACAAACTAGCGAAGAAACTTAAAATAAATTATTATAAAAGAAAAAAAAAACGGATTCTGGACTTCATTTGAATATCATGATTCGAAAGTCCATAGAATGATAGAGGGAATTCCGCTTTCAGATGACAAATAATACGATCATGAGAACAGGTTTAACTTCTAAAGAGAATATGGTGTGGAAAAGTGGTTTATCTTCCGCAAGGTAAACAGCGGAGGTAACTGGTTTAACTTTCACATGGAACGCAAAAAGAGGAGCAGTGGGGAAGGGGCATAGTAGGGGAAGAGGTGCAGCGGGGAAGGGATGTGATAAGGAAGAGGTGTAGTGGGGAAGGGATGTGAGAGGGAATAGGTGCAGCGGGAAAGAGTTGTGGTAAGGTAGTGGTGTAAGAAAAAAGGTGTAGCAGAAAAGAGGTGCACTGCTTACGCGTCAGTGGAAAGGAGGTGGGTGAAGGCGAGAGGGCGTGTGTATGGGAGTGAGTTGAGTGGGGGAAAAAGGCATTTTAAGAAAGAGACAGGGAGTGTACCTGGGAGTCGGTGTAGTGGGAATGGGGAGGGGTGTATCTGGGAGTGAGCATAATCTAGTGGGGATTGGGAAATAGTGAATCTGGGATTAGGTGTAGTGCGGTGGGGGATCAAGTGTAGTGTGGCGTGAGATTAGGTGTAGTGAGGTGGGAGATCAAGTGTAGTGTGGCGTGAGATTAGGTGTAGTGAGGTGGGGGATTATCGGTGTAGTGCGGTGGGTATTGGGGTGGGAGAGAATGTAGCAAAGTGTGTATGGAGAAGAACTGTATCTACGAACAAGTGTAGTGTACTGAGGATGACGTGAAAATGTATCTGGGAGTGACTGTAGTGTAACTGAGAATAGGGTGGGGGAGGTGTAGTGCACATGTAGGTGGGAGGGTGAAGGAGGGAGACATGATGGCCAGCAAGTCTGATCAAGACAACAAGTGGGGCAAACCCCGTGTGTCGTGTGTGATTACGGAAGCATTGTTATGTACGTGTCAACAGGAAGAAATACTGACCCCGCGGGCACGTGAGGGTGTGGTGTGAACCTCCCTCCCCCGCCCTGCCACGGTCAAGGCGTCACTTATGTCTCTTCCCTAGTCTTCTTTTTCTTCTTCTTCTTCCTCTCTCTCTCTCTCTCTCTCTCTCTCTCTCTCTCTCTCTCTCTCTCGAGAGAGAGAGAGAGAGAGAGAGAGAGAGAGAGAGAGAGAGAGAGAGAGAGAGAGAAAATTTTTATTTAGAGATATACATACGGATGTTAGGCTGAGTATAGTAGTAGTAGTAGTAATAGTTGAAGAAGTAGTAGTAGTAATAATAGTAGTAGGGTAGTAGAAGTAACAGTATTATTAATAACATTATTATTATTATAATCTTATTATCATTATTATTATTATTATTATTATTATTATTATTATTATTATCATTATTATTATTATTATTATTATTATTATTATTATTATCATTATTATTATTTTTATTATTATTATTATCATTATTATCATTATCATTATTATTATTATTATTATTATTATTATTATTATTATTATTATTATTATCATTATTATTATTTTTATTATTATTATCATCATTATTATTATTATCATTATTATTATTATCATTATTATTATTATTGTCATTAACAGCAGTGGTGTTTATTATTATCATATGATTTGTAGTAGTGGTAGTGGCAGCAGCGGTAGTAGCATCAGCAGCAGCAACAATAGTAGTAACAGTGGTAGTAGTAAAATAAGCAATGTTATTAATGTAATTAGTGGTATTATCATTATCACAATCATTATCATTAGTAATGGTAACAGCAGCGACAGGAGCAGCAGCAGTCGTAGTAGTAGTAGTAGTAGTAGTAGTAGTAGTAGTAGTAGTAGTAGGAGTAGTAGGAGTAGTAGTAGAAGCAGTGCCCTTTGACTTTAGGTCGACGGAGGGAGAGAGGGAGGGAGAGAGAGAGGGAGGGAGGGAGGTAGGGAGGGAGGGAAGGACGAAGGCAATTTACTTTGTTACTCTAAAACGCCGCCACGGGCTGGTGGATATGGTAGGTGAGGGGGAAGAGGGTGCTGGTGGATGAAGGTGAGGTTGTGGGGGGAGAGTGAGGAGGCCAGTGGTGGGTAGTGGAAGGAGTCATGGACCTGGGGACATCGGGGTGGTGGAGGGGTAATGTGCCAGGCCTTGCAATCTGTGGTGCACGACACTACATGATAAGGAGGCAACTACTGCTGAACACCTGGTATATCTGATACCAGGGGAAGTACGTGGCTCTCAATATGTGGCACTGAGAGACGGATTACCATCAATACTCGGAATTAAGGGGGAAGGTGAACCTTAATACCTGGCACTAGGGGGAAGGTGAACCTTAATACCTGGCACTAGGGGGAAGGTGAACCTTAATACCTGGCACTAGGGGGAAGGTGAACCTTAATACCTGTCACTAGGGGGAAGGTGAGCCATAATACCTGTCACTAGGAGGAAGGTGGACCTTAATACCTGGCACTTGGGGGAAGGTGAGCCATAATACCTGGCACTAGGGGGAAGGTGAACCTTAATACCTGGCACTAGGGGGAAGGTGAGTCATAATACCTGGCACTAGGGGGAAGGTGAACCTTAATACCTGGCACTAGGGGGAAGGTGAACCTTAATACCTGGCACTAGGGGGAAGGTGAGTCATAATACCTGGCACTAGGGGGAAGGTGAGTCATAATACCTGGCACTAGGGGGAAGGTGAGTCATAATACCTGGCACTAGGGGGAAGGTGGACCTTAATACCTGGCAGTGAGTACATCTGGTGCTAGAGTAGGAAGGACCCTCGATATTTGGCAGGAACCCTTAATACCTTGCACTAGGGAGGAGGAATCCTTTTTACCTGGTACTAGGGGATGGGACTCTCAGCCCCGGTATCAATGGAAAATGGGTCGTCAGTACCTGGCATTAAGGGAGGAGAGTAACACCTGCGGGGCACTTGTAGAGGGGGTAGCCCTCAATACCTGGTAGGGTCATCAGTATCGGGTACTAGGGGAACTCGGTACCTGGCACTAGGAGAGGAGGGATTCTCAATACCTGGCACTAGGAGAAGGGGAGCCCTCAATACCTGGCACTAGGAGAAGGGGAGCCCTCAATACCTGGCACTAGGAGAAGGGGAACCCTCAGTACCTAGTACTGGGAGAAGGATAGCTTTCAATACCCGGTACTAGGAGAACGAGAGCCTTCAATACCTCCACAGTAAGGGAGGTGGACCCTCAGGGTGGAAGCCATACACACGAACGTGACCCGCTCCTCATACACTCTCAAATACCGTCACGTCAGGCAACAGTCGTATGATAAAAAAAGATGAATCACATCTCTCTATCTGCCAACAGCCACGATTTTCTCACCCGTGAGAAATCAGAGTAACAAATAGGTTATTTCTTTTTCTAGGTAAATAAAGAAGCATTATGGTATGAGATTTGCTTTCCATTGTCAGTTGATGAACTGGGAAATGTTCTCAAGGTTTCGTTTACGTGTTGGTAAACCGTTCTTTAACTCTCAGAGGGACCCTATATACGTGATGGCCCAGGGACTCTGCCAGTTGCTAAGCTTGAAGACCAACCAACAAACTAACAAGTTACCGTAAGCAAGGGACACACATGCTGAGAGAGAGAGAGAGAGAGAGAGAGAGAGAGAGAGAGAGAGAGAGAGAGAGAGAGAGAGAGAGAGAGAGAGAGAGAGAGAGAGACCATATGGTCACGTGTCGTTGCGTGCTTGCGAGTATTCACCAGGCGTATGGTACAGAGAAACATACACGTTCGAAGCTCAGGGTCAAGCGCACTGACAACTGACTGAGGACTGTCATAGTCGTGCGATCCTTCTTGTACTTAGCCCAACCCCTTGAGGACGACCTAATACAGACCTAATGATCCTTGAACGAATCAATGCGACGTTGGACGACCTGGCCTTTGACCTGATCCTTATGGACAAGCCTGAAGATCATACTATCATACCCAAAGGTCGTAACGACGTGTTTTGGGTCGTTCTTAAATGGTGGTTGTCTTTGAAAATCGCTCGTATTTGACCAATGGAGGCAACCTAGCGTGAGATATGATCGTACGTGAATGTCTCGTGTTACAGGAATGCCTGTCCGGGAGCAGGCTCATACTCCTGGCTTGAATTATCATATTCAAAGGGTCTGATATACGAAAATACAGCACTTGAAACTTCAAGAGACCAAAGAAGGTCGTTAGATAGTCAGGGGATTAGATTAAAGTACTCAGGCAGTTAGGCGATTCAGTGCTCGAGAGGGTGAATCGTGGCGAAGGAGATGAAAGAAATTAATGTACCACATCCAAGAGGTTCCTCAATGGTGAAGAGGCTGAAAGGAGTTACCGTGCCACATCTGAGAGGTTGAATCATGGAGGCAGACAGAAGTTACTGCACCACACTTGAGGGGTTGAACTATGGAAAATGGATTCACAGGAATCACTCTTCCATCCCATTAAGATTGGAAAGGATTGAAGGTTTCAACTGTTGTACTGAAGAGGCTGATTATGTGTAACGCACAAGGTATGCACACTCAACCCTTCATTCCCCCAGGTGATGCTACCATATCACAACAGCAGCGGGGTCGAGAATCATGATTTTCATTCGACCGAGAGTTTTATGAAGATTTCGAGAAAAACATTCGCACAGCTCTCGAAAACTTGCCTCAAGAACGAGAGCAGAGGAGTGCGAGGTTAGCACTCAAAACAAGTCGTACTAATTACACCAGTGATCACAACCGGAACTCTAATTGCAGGGACGAACGAATACATTGGAATCTATGACCTGAAATGGATCATACCAGGACCACTCTAAGGTCATATAATCGCAGGCAACGAACGTACTCCAGTAATCACATATAGTGACTTTAAAGCGTTTGAAGTTCTCTGTAATTTCCTCAATGGAAAGTTCCATGATCTCGATTTAAAGAATTAGCACTCTACTTACGAGGGACCCACGCTTGCCTTAAAACTTGATACCTGACTCAAGGGAACGAAGATGAGAGGAGGGACCTTGTAAACTCTGGAGTAAATCTGCGTCACTATAAATGCCAAGTATCATTCAAGCGCCTTCTGTCACTACGACTCCTGATCTTTATCTGGCTACAAGATCTGTGTTCCCTTATTGCCACACTGGCTGAAGCTGTGTGAAGAGAAAATGCGTCCCTGATAAAGACGATGAACGATCGTCTCACCTCTCAACCCCAACATCTGGACTGAAGGCCAAAGGGAAACAGAATTCTAGTTTCCCTTAACAGAATGCAAAAATTACTACACAACAACAGTCTTCATGTTCTCTCTCGTACATACCTCGTGCAGGTGACGCCCTCCCGGCTGGATCTGCGGAGGAAAAGAATCAAAGATTAAAGAACACATTCAGCAATACAGATCCTCTATTACATATTGATAAGAAATTGTATCTAATCTGAAAACTTGGATTTATCAACCTGTGATATTTGTTGATACACAACAGCAAGTCTGATGCCAGGATCAGTTTCGTATACAAGAATAAACCATATCATCTCCCTCCTGTTTTTCTGACCGTAAACTATCACCACAGCTCGCTAGGTTACTTCAGCAGGAAGACGGAAAAAAAAAAAAAGATAAAAGACAATCTCACACCTCAAGGTGTCGAACCAAAACATGAAGCTCGAGTTTTACGCGAGCAACATTCGTCATCCGGTGTGAGTGCTACCGTCACACCATCCTTCGTGGGCGAGAACAAAATTTCATAAGCCCACAAATGCCTGTTCATAAGAAGATAGAAACCAATAGTCTGTCCTCCTCCATTCCAACGCACACACACGCACACCACACACACACACACACACACACACACACGCACACAAACACCACACACACGCACACACACACACACACACACACACAAACATACACGCACACACCACACACACACACACACACACACACTGGACAGCAACTAGAAAATCAATCCCACCTTAAACAGGCGGGAGATATATATCAGAGTATGTAATTTTCACATGTAAATCAATGCAAGCAATTTTACCACAGCGCGCCCAAGAGTTGAGTTAAGAGAGTCATCGACTACTCGTAAACTATAAAAGTGCATCTTTACATATTACCTAACAAGTGTCTTGTCTAATTTCATATTGTTCTATATTTGTATTTTTCGTAGAAATGTGTTAACATTATCGAACTGGTTTATTCACTTAAAACCTGTGAACAAATTACCCATCACTCTTCTCTCTTACATGGTGGAAAAATATACGGTCATTAAATTTTATTGTAACTTCGATCCCTTCATCCCGTCTTCTTTTCCATGCCTTCCTCTGAACATTCTTTATTAATTCTTTGAGTTTCTTTAAATGCGGTGGCCGAATCTGAGAAACGTATTCAAATTTTGGCCTTATGTTAGGTATGAACGGTTTGCATATACTCATCTTACCCAAGTACTGGAAAAAAGTTCAAATATTTGCCAGAAACAGGTTTTCTTCTTTACATTTCTCCTACAGTGGTGCTCTGACGAGAAGTTAGGTGCAATGTCCATTCCCAAGTCCCTTTGACACACTGATTCCTGCAGCGTATTTCCTGCTATATAATATTGGTATCGAAGCTCCCTTAACCTCTGTCTCATCCCCATTAATCTCCATTACCTCGGGTTGAATCTCATCCACCAAGGACCATATCAACTGAGCATCAATCCAGCTATGGAGTTTGTCTCGGTCCCCTCGTAGGTTGATGCAATCCTCCTCACTTTTTACTTCCTCATGACCTCGGCATCATCCGCAAACATGTTCGGGAATGAGTTCTATCCTGTTCTTTTTTTTAGCATGTCATGACTCATGAAGAGCAAGATCCCATGACTGAGCCCCCTGTGGCACGCCACTGGTGACCCGAACCCGCATCGAGGTGCCACCTCTGAGGTAATTTTCTGTCTATCGAGGGAATCTCTCTCTCTCTCTCTCTCTCTCTCTCTCTCTCTCTCTCTCTCTCTCTCTCTCTCTCTCTCTCTCTCTCTCTCTCTCTCTCTCTCTCTCTCATTCCTGTCAGCTTCTTCACCAACCCCCCTGTGATGCCGTATGTCAAATGCTATCTGAGTATCCAGATACACACAATCCATCATGCAGCATTGTCTACTGTCTGTGCCGTACCTCACCCTCACACTGAAGTCTACAAGGTGTGTTACAGAGACCGTGTTATCTCTCCCACGGGCAGTTCTTGCTTTACAAGTAGTCTAGTTGCTTTTTTGATTAGCTTTTCCATTGTTGAACAAGCCATGCTCATCAAAAAGAATAATCTCCTTTATCATAACAGGTCTGAAGGGTGTATTCTATATCAATCCAGCGACGTAATGAATTTTTCACTTGATCTTTCAAATGAATCTTTACATTTCTCTGCACATATGGAGAGAGTTCATCAGGACGATGAGCCTTGTATGAGTGAAAGCCATTCAGAAACCTAAGTGTGTATGCCTTTGCTAGACATTTCAATGCTCTCTAAGAACTCCTCCTCCACATTCCTTCTGATGGGGTATCGAGTCTTCCAATGTGAAGACATTTCTCAGCGCTCTCTCTCTCTCTCTCTCTCTCTCTCTCTCTCTCTCTCTCTCTCTCTCTCTCTCTCTCTCTCTCTCTCTCTGTATGTATGTGTGTGTGTGTGTGTGTGTGTGTGTGTGTGTGTGTGTGTGTGTGTGTGTGTGATTCGCATAATTACATACAGATGAGTATGTGCGTAGCTGCAAACAAGTATTTGTACGCATGCGTGAAAAAGTTCGTGTTATCATGAATCTTCGTGTACACATATCCACATAAACAATAATGGACCTCGTGAATAAAACAGAAGAAAAAAAAAAAACATTATGACACTTTAGGGAAACAAAATAAGGTAAATAAAGAGTTCCAAAGCTGAGCAATGTCAGGAAAGAAACAAATATGACAAAGGCTGACCCTGGACCTGCCACCAGCCACACAGTGTAATCATGCAAGCAGCGGCAACCACCGGAATGCACCACGGAGGGAGTGGTGTTTCGGGCATGTGTTTATGCTTGCCCACACCTACAACCCTCCTGGGCACGCCCACGCCCTCTACTACAACCCAAGGAAGCACTTCCTACGCCGGCCGATTACGTAACAAGGAAATGCATGTCCAGGGTCAGTGTGTCAGGAGGACAGGTATACATTGCCCCACGTATTTGTCTGGCCGTACCACGCGATTCGCATCACGCCTCCAGCAGGTGTATCACGTAGTCAGCAGGTGTACCACGTCGTCAGCAGGTGCATCACGTCGTCAGCAGGTGTACCACGTCGTCAGCAGGTGTATCACGTCGTCAGCAGATGTGTCACGTCTCCAGGAGATGTATTGCGTCCTGAGCAGGTGTATCACGTCGTCAGCAGGTGTATCACGTCTTCAGCAGGTGTATCACGTCTCCAGTCAGTCTTTCACGTCGTCAGCAGGTATATCCAGCAGGTGCATCACGTCGTCAGCAAGTGTATCATGTCATCAACTGGTGTATCCCGTCTTCAGTAGATGTATCACGTTCTCGGTAGATGTATCACGTCTCCAGTAGATGTATCACGTCATCAGCAGCTGTATCATGTTGTCAGAAGGTGTATCATGTTGTCAGAAGGTGTATCATGTTGTCAGAAGAAGTATCATGTCTCCGGTAGATGAATGACGTCGTCAGCAAATGTATCACACCGTTTCCAATAGATGGATGATGTCGTCAGCAGGTGTATCACGTTGTCGAAGTGTATCACGTCGTCAGCTGGAGTACAACACGTGGTCTGATGATTCAATTCGTACCACTTCCAACGTCCCACGTTACCAGACTGGCAACGTTGTAACACGTTACCAGATGGGCAACGTTGTAACACGTTACCAGATGGGCAACGTTGTAACACGTTACCAGGTGGGCAAAGTTGTAACACGTTACCAGATGGGCAACTTGCGTAAGCAAGGACAGACCACGTAATAAGGTTTCACTGACCCACGTGGTCACCTGAAGCACGTCACTACACCCGGTACATGACGTGAGGAACTTCCCAGAGCATCACGTGATAAGGGGTGAGTATCACGTGAACAGGTGGGTCTACCGTGGAAGGCGGCTAAAGTACTTAACGTAGTCAGCTGACGGGCCACGTGGTCAGCTGATGGGCCACGTAGTCAAATGAGAATCTGCATGGTGAATTAGCTTATGGCTACACAACTACTGGTAATAAATGAATAAATAGATAAATGATATATATATATATATATATATATATATATATATATATATATATATATATATATATATATATATATATATATATATCTTATTATTTTTTCCAAAAGAAGGAAAAGAGAAGGGGGCCAGGTGAGGATATATATATATATATATATATATATATATATATATATATATATATATATATATATATATATATATATATATATATATATCCCTGGGGATAGGAGAGAAAGAATACTTCCCACGTATTCCCTGCGTGTCGTAGGCGACTAAAAGGGGAGGGAGCGGGGGGTTCGAAATCCTCCCCTCTTGTTTTTTTTTTTTTTTTAACTTTCCAAGAGAAGGAACAGAGAAGGGGGTCAGGTGAGGATATTCCCTCAGAGGCCCAGTCCTCTGTTCTTAACGCTACCTTGCTAATGCGGGAAATGGCGAATAGTTTGAAAGAAAGATATATATATATATAAAGATATATATATATATATATATATATATATATATATATATATATATATATATATATATAATATATATATATATATTCTTTTTTTTTTTCTTTTTTTTTGCTTTGTCGCTGTCTCCCGCGTTTGCGAGGTAGCGTAAGGAAACAGACGAAAGAAATGGCCCAACCCACCCCCATACACATGTATATATATACGTCCAAACACGCAAATATACATACCTACACAGCTTTCCATGGTTTACCCCAGACGCTTCACATGCCCTGATTCAATCCACTGACAGCACGTCAACCCCGGTATACCACATCGATCCAATTCACTCTATTCCTTGCCCTCCTTTCACCCTCCTCCATGTTCAGGCCCCGATCACACAATATCTTTTTCACTCCATCTTTCCACCTCCAATTTGGTCTCCCACTTCTCGTTCCCTCCACCTCCGATACATATATCCTCTTGGTCAATCTTTCCTCACTCATTCTCTCCATGTGCCCAAACCATTTCAAAACACCCTCTTCTGCTCTCTTAACCAAGCTCTTTTTATTTCCACACATCTCTCTTACCCTTACGTTACTTACTCGATCAAACCACCTCACACCACACATTGTCCTCAAACATCTCATTTCCAGCACATCCATCCTCCTGCGCACAACTCTATCCATAGCCCACTCCTCGCAACCATACAACATTGTTGGAACCACTATTCCTTCAAACATACCCATTTTTGCTTTCCGAGATAATGTTCTCGACTTCCACACATTCTTCAAGGCTCCCAGGATTTTCGCCCCCTCCCCCACCCTATGATCCACTTCCGCTTCAATGGTTCCATCCGCTGCCAGATCTACTCCCAGATATCTAAAACACTTTACTTCCTCCAGTTTTTCTCCATTCAAACTTACCTCCCAATTGACTTGACCCTCAACACTACTGTACCTAATTACCTTGCTCTTATTCACATTTACTCTTAACTTTCTTCTTTCACACACTTTACCAAACTCTGTCACCAGCTTCTGCAGTTTCTCACATGAATCAGCCACCAGCGCTGTATCATCAGCGAACAACAACTGACTCACTTCCCAAGCTCTCTCATCCCCAACAGACTTCATACTTGCCCCTCTTTCCAAAACTCTTGCATTCACCTCCCTAACAACCCAATCCATAAACAAAGTAAACAACCATGGAGACATCACACACCCCTGCCGCAAACCTACATTCACTGAGAACCAATCACTTTCCTCTCTTCCTACACGTACACATGCCTTACATCCTCGATAAAAACTTTTCACTGCTTCTAACAACTTGCCTCCCACACCATATATTCTTAATACCTTCCACAGAGCATCTCTATCAACTCTATCATATGCCTTCTCCAGATCCATAAATGCTACATACAAATCCATTTGCTTTTCTAAGTATTTCTCACATGAGAGGCAAGTGTTTTGGGAGCAGCTGAATGAGTGTTTTAGTGGTTTTGATGCACGAGACCGGGTTATAGTGATGGGTGATTTGAATGCATAGGTGAGTAATGTGGCAGTTGAGGGAATAATTGGTATACATGGGGTGTTCAGTGTTGTAAATGGAAATGGTGAAGAGCTTGTAGATTTATGTGCTGAAAAAGGACTGATGATTGGGAATACCTGGTTTAAAAAGCGAGATATACATAAGTATACTTATGTAAGTAGGAGAGATGGCCAGAGAGCGTTATTGGATTACGTGTTAATTTTACAGGCGCGCGAAAGAGAGACTTTTGGATGTTAATGTGCTGAGAGGTGCAACTGGAGGGATGTCTGATCATTATCTTGTGGAGGCTAAGGTGAAGATTTGTATGCGTTTTCAGAAAAGAAGAGTGAATGTTGGGGTGAAAAGGGTGGTGAGAGTAAGTGAGCTTGGGAAGGAGACTTGTGTGAGGAAGTACCAGGAGAGACTGAGTACAGAATGGAAAAAGGTGAGAACAATGGAAGTAAGGGGAGTGGGGGAGGAATGGGATGTATTTAGGGAATCAGTGATGGATTGCGCAAAAGATGCTTGTGGCATGAGAAGAGTGGGAGGTGGGTTGATTAGAAAGGGTAGTGAGTGGTGGGATGAAGAAGTAAGAGTATTAGTGAAAGAGAAGAGAGAGGCATTTGGACGATTTTTGCAGGGAAAAAATGCAATTGGGTGGGAGATGTATAAAAGAAAGAGACAGGAGGTCAAGAGAAAGGTGCAAGAGGTGAAAAAAAGGGCAAATGAGAGTTGGGGTGAGAGAGTATCATTAAATTTTAGGGAGAATAAAAAGATGTTCTGGAAGGAGGTAAATAAAGTGCGTAAGACAAGGGAGCAAATGGGAACTTCAGTGAAGGGCGCAAATGGGGAGGTGATAACAAGTAGTGGTGATGTGAGAAGGAGATGGAGTGAGTATTTTGAAGGTTTGTTGAATATATATATATATATATATATATATATATATATATATATTATCCCTGGGGATAGGGGATTAAGAATACTTCCCACGTATTCCCTGCGTGTCGCAGAAGGCGACTAAAAGGGGAGGGAGCGGGGGGCTGGATATCCTCCCCTCTCGTTTTTTTTTTGTTTTTTTTTAATTTTCCAAAAGAAGGAACAGAGGGGGGCCAGGTGAGGATATTCCAAAAAAGGCCCAGTCGTCTGTTCTTAACGCTACCTCGCTAACGCGGGAAATGGCGAATAGTTTAAAAGAAAGAATATATATATATATATATATATATATATATATATATATATATATATATATATATATATATATATATATATATATGAAAGATGAAAGCCGGCAAGGCAGCAGGATTGGATGGTATTGCAGTGGAATTTATTAAAAAAGGGGGTGACTGTATTGTTGACTGGTTGGTAAGGTTATTTAATGTATGTATGACTCATGGCGAGGTGCCTGAGGATTGGCGGAATGCGTGCATAGTGCCATGGTACAAAGGCAAAGGGGATAAGAGTGAGTGCTCAAATTACAGAGGTATAAGTTTGTTGAGTATTCCTGGTAAATTATATGGGAGGGTATTGATTGAGAGGGTGAAGGCATGTACAGAGCATCAGATTGGGGAAGAGCAGTGTGGTTTCAGAAGTGGTAGAGGATGTGTGGATCAGGTGTTTGCTTTGAAGAATGTATGTGAGAAATACTTAGAAAAGCAAATGGATTTGTATGTAGCATTTATGGATCTGGAGAAGGCATATGATAGAGTTGATAGAGATGCTCTGTGGAAGGTATTAAGAATATATGGTGTGGGAGGCAAGTTGTTAGAAGCAGTGAAAAGTTTTTATCGAGGATGTAAGGCATGTGTACGTGTGGGAAGAGAGGAAAGTGATTGGTTCTCGGTGAATGTAGGTTTGCGGCAGGGGTGTGTGATGTCTCCATGGTTGTTTAATTTGTTTATGGATGGGGTTGTTAGGGAGGTAAATGCAAGAGTCTTGGAAAGAGGGGCAAGTATGAAGTCTGTTGGGGATGAGAGAGCTTGGGAAGTGAGTCAGTTGTTGTTCGCTGATGATACAGCGCTGGTGGCGGATTCATGTGAGAAACTGCAGAAGCTGGTGACGGAGTTTGGTAAAGTGTGTGGAAGAAGAAAGTTAAGAGTAAATGTGAATAAGAGCAAGGTTATTAGGTACAGTAGGGTTGAGGGTCAAGTCAATTGGGAGGTGAGTTTGAATGGAGAAAAACTGGAGGAAGTGAAGTGTTTTAGATATCTGGGAGTGGATCTGTCAGCGGATGGAACCATGGAAGCGGAAGTGGATCATAGGGTGGGGGAGGGGGCGAAAATTTTGGGAGCCTTGAAAAATGTGTGGAAGTCGAGAACATTATTCCGGAAAGCAAAAATGGGTATGTTTGAAGGAATAGTAGTTCCAACAATGTTGTATGGTTGCGAGGCGTGGGCTATGGATAGAGTTGTGCGCAGGAGGATGGATGTGCTGGAAATGAGATGTTTGAGGACAATGTGTGGTGTGAGGTGGTTTGATCGAGTAAGTAACGTAAGGGTAAGAGAGATGTGTGGAAATAAAAAGAGCGTGGTTGAGAGAGCAGAAGAGGGTGTTTTGAAATGGTTTGGGCACATGGAGAGAATGAGTGAGGAAAGATTGACCAAGAGGATATATGTGTCGGAGGTGGAGGGAACGAGGAGAAGAGGGAGACCAAATTGGAGGTGGAAAGATGGAGTGAAAAAGATTTTGTGTGATCGGGGCCTGAACATGCAGGAGGGTGAAAGGAGGGCAAGGAATAGAGTGAATTGGAGCGATGTGGTATACAGGGGTTGACGTGCTGTCAGTGGATTGAATCAAGGCATGTGAAGCGTCCGGGGTAAACCATGGAAAGCTGTGTAGGTATGTATATTTGCGTGTGTGGACGTGTGTATGTACATGTGTATGGGGGGGGCTGGGCCATTTCTTTCGTCTGTTTCCTTGCGCTACCTCGCAAACGCGGGAGACAGCGACAAAGTATAAAAAAAAAAAAAAAAAAAAAATATATATATATATATATATATATATATATATATATATATATATATATATATATATATATATATATATATATATATATATATATGAAATGGTTTTGAAAGCTTATTGTTTTATAGTTATAGCTAATCATTATATTAGATCCTTCGCATCTTATAAAGTAATTTCTTTTATCTATTTCTATACAGTACTTCCTCTGAGGCGGCGGGGAAAGGGTGGGGGGAGGGGGTCAACGTCCAATATCACAAACCAGTTTGCAGGAGCATTTAAAAAAACCGGACCAATTAAGTATCTTTTTTCTTTTCTGTACCTACATCCCCTCAAGGATGGTGTTTAAAAAGAAGGCATCCAGACAATCACAGACCCATAGGGATATATCCATATGCAAATGAAGATTCTAATTTGCTTTCAAGGTGCAGTAGATATCTGGGACAAGCACTTGAGGGGCAATATACTCAGAGGGGACTCTAATAAACGAGAAGCTTTAACTGATCTGACTATCAGGGTAAAATCATGTTTTCATGTACGGTTAGAAGAAGAAGAAGAAGAAGAAGAAGAAGAAGAAGAAGAAGAAGAAGAAGAAGAAGAAGAAGAAAAGGAAGAAGAAAATGAAGAAAAGGAAGAAGAAAATGAAGAAAAAAGTAGAAGAAGAAAAGGAGGAGGAGGTGGAAGAAGAAGAAGAAGAAGAAGAAGAAGAAGAAGAAGAAGAAGAAGAACAAGAAAAGGAAGAAAAGGAAATAAAAAGATGAAGAAGTTGAAGATTATAATACCAAAATATTTGAAAGAAAAATCAAAACAATAGTTACAAATAATCTCTCAGTAAAAGATCATTCAACCTAGAAGCGAGTGGGTAAAAAGGTGTTATGGATGAGGAAGAAAACGACGAGACTTGGAATTATGTAAATGTTGCTCAACAGGAGGAAGCCTCCTGGTGCAGCGGCTATGGTGGACAGATGGGTTAGTGAGTGTTATCACGGACGGCCGACCACCAGCACCGTACGAGGGTGGTCAATGGATGGCATCACATCGCCATGTGAGGATGAGATAGACACGCTCATCACGCCACGGGTTATCTGGTTATCTTGGTGCATTATCTCACACGAGAGAGAGAGAGAGAGAGAGAGAGAGAGAGAGAGAGAGAGAGAGAGAGAGAGAGAGAGAGAGTGGGGGGCAGTAGTTCCTCCCAGATGTTCCAGGGGAAATTTCTGAATGAATTATAAACTTCAGGGTAAGAGGAAAGCTTGAAAACAGCAACCTCTATAAGACCAATCAATACGGCTTCTGGAGAAACAAACTGCATCACCTTAGCCATAGCGATTACGAAAGAAAAAATATCGCTTCCTCCAGAGGGCAACGAATACATCGTACACTTATACAAAGAGACATTAGCAAAGTGTGGACAATGGGCCTACGATAAACACTGCCACAACTAGACATAAAACAAGAAAGGCTTCTGTGTAGCTTTCTAAACCAAAGCGCAGCAGAAATCACCATCAACTTTGCCACGTCACCTATATTCCCTCTACTGAGTGGGGTTTCTCAGGGCAACGTCCTATCATCAACACTATTCATAACTTCCACAGCTGACATTACCCCCACCAGTTGATGCTATGAGCATGGAACATCTCTGCCGATGACGCCACTAAAATAGCAGTGTAGAATGATCCATTTAGTTCACTCAGAGTCAACCAGGCTAAATTAGTTTGAAAAGGACTAGAAGATAAAAGCAGACAAACGAATTTCCTGTAGTAGCGCCATGAGCACTACAAACCTAACGACATAACAACAGAAGGTCAAATGTCAGCGCACAGGAAGAACTGCAAAATCCTGGGTCACAGGCCGACTTCAAGGGATATGATAACAGATCATATCAACGGGAGATCTGTACAAGGAGAAGCGGCCTTGACCAGTCTGTAAGATTCTGGCACCTTCCAGAGAAGCAATGAGAACATCTTGTCCTAACCCACTAATCACTTGTACCAATGTTCCTCGCATCTAAACCACGCATGTTGAGGCTACAGAGGATGTGAATTAAGAACATCTCGACACTGAGAACTCCACAAAACTGCATGTACAACTAGATATAAACCAGTCAGTTCATACCTAAGAGGAGCAGCCCAGAAATTATGCAAGAAAATTGAAGACAATGATGATACAAACTACAGACAAATTCCGTGACCTCGATAACATCACAAGCATGGAGCGCCCTTGGTTCCCCGAAACCTTAAAGCACTCTTGGAGGGTCGAGTCATTTATCGTTGCACACAAAATACAATGTTTAAGTCCGTGAATCTCCTGTCAAAAAGTCAAGATACAATCTAATACTTACACGCCTCCAGTCTACCGGGAATAGCGAGGTAGCACAAGGAAACAGAAGAAAGAATGGCCCAACCCACCCACATACACATGTATATACATACACGTCCACACACACAAATATACATACCCATATATTTCAACGTATACATATATACATACATACACAGACATATACATACACACACATGTATATAATTCATACTTCCTGCCTTTATTCATTTCCGTCGCCACCCAGCCACACATGAAATGACAAACCCCTCGCCCCGCATGCACTCGAGGTAGCGCTAGGAAAAGAAAACAAAGGCCATATTCGTTCACACTCAGTCTCTAGCTGTCATGTATAATGCACCGAAACCACAGCTCACTTTCCACATCCAGGCCCCACAAAACTTTCCACGGTTTTCTTCCCCAGACGCTTCACATGCCCTGCTTCAATCCATTGACAGCACGTCGACTCCGGTTTACCACATCGTTCCAATTCACTCTATTCCTTGCACGCCTTTCACCCTCCTGCATGTTCAGGCCCCGATCGCTCAAAATCTTTTTCACTCCATCTTTCCACCTCCAGTTTGGTCTCCCACTTCTCGTTCCCTCCACCTCTGACACATATATCCTCTTGGTCAATCTTTCCTCACTCATTCTCTCCATGTGACCAAACCATTTCAAAACACCCTCTTCTGCTCTCTCAACCACACTCTTTTTATTACCACACATCTCTCTTACCCTTTCATTACTTACTCGATCAAACCACCTTACACCACGTATTGTCCTCAAACATCTCATTTCCAACACATCCATCCTCCTCCGCACTACTATATCTACAGCCCACGCCTCCCAACCATATAACATTGTTGGAACTAATATTCCTTCAAATATACCCATTTTTACTTTCCGAGATAATGTTCTCGCCTTACATACATTTTTCAACGCTCCCATAACTTTCGCCCCCTCCCTCACCCTATGATTCACTTCCGCTTCCATGGTTCCATTCGCTGCCAAATCCACTCTCAAATATCGAAAACACTTCACTTCCTCTAGTTTTTCTTCATTGAAACTTATCTCCAAATTGACTTGTCCCTCAACCCTACTGTACTTAATAACCTTGCTCTTATTCACATTTACTCTCAGCTTTCTCCTTTCACACACTTTACAAAACTCAGTCACCAGCTTCTGCAGTTTCTCATCCGAATCAGTCCCAGCGATGTATCATCAGCGAACAACTGACTCACTTCCCAAGCTCTCTCATCAACAACAGACTGCTTACTTGCCACTCTTTCCAAAACTCTTGCATTCACCTCCCTAAACACGCCCATCCATAAACAAATCAAACAACCATGGAGACATCACGCACCCCTGCCGCAAACCTACATTCACTGAGAACCAATAACTTTCCGCTCTTGCTACTCGTACACATGCCTTATATCCTTGATAAAAACTTTTCACTGCCTCTAACAACTTCCCTCCGACTCCATATATTCTTAATACCTTCCACAGAGCATCTCTACCATATGCCTTCTCGATCCATAAATGCTACATACAAATCCATTTGTTTTTCTAAGTATTTCTCATATACATTCTTCAAAGCAAACACCTGATCCACAAATCCTCTACCATTTCTGAAACCACACTGATCTTCCCCAATCTGATGCTCTGTACATACTTTCACCCTCTCAATCAATACCCTCCCGTATAATTCCTAGGAATACTCAACAAACTTATACCTCTGTAATTTGAACACTCACCTTTATCCCCTTTGCCTTTGTACAATGGCACTAAGCATGCATTCCGCCAATCCTCAGACACCTCACCATGAGTCATACATACATTAAATAACCTTACCAACCAGTCAACAACACAGTCAACCCCTTTTTTAATAAATTCCACTGTAATACCATCCAAACTCGCTGCCTTGCCGGCTTTCATCTTCCGCGAAGCTATCACTACCTCTTCTCCCTAACACTCTCACTTCGCACACCACCTCGACCAAAACACCCTATATCTGCCACTCTCTCATCAAACACATTCAACAAACCTCCAAAATACTCACTGCATCTCCTTCTCACATCACCACTTTCTGTTATTACCTGCCCATTACCCCCCTTTACCGATATTCCCATTTGTTCTCTTGTCTTACGCACTATATCTACCTCCTTCCAAAACATCTTTTTTATTCTCACTAAGATTTAATGATACTCTCTCACCCCAACTCTCATTTGCTCTCTTTTTCACCTCTTGCACCTTTCTCTTGACCTCCTGCCTCATTCTTTCATTCATCTCCCAGTCATTTGCGTAATTTTCCTTAAAAAATCGTACAAATGCCTCTCTTCTCTTTCACTAACAATCTCACTTCTTCATCCCACCACTCCCTACCCTTTCTAATCTGCCCAACTCCCACGCTTCTCATGCCACAAGCACCTTTTGCGCAAGCCATCACTGCTTCCCTAAATTCATCCCATTCCTCCCCCACTCCCTTTACGTCCTTTGCACTCACCTTTTTCCATTCTGCACTCAGTCTCTCCTGGTAATTCCTCACACAAGTACCCTTCCCAAGCTCACTCTCACCACTTTCTTCACCCCAACATTCTTTCTTCTTTTCTGAAAACCTCTACATATCTTCACCTTCGACTCCACAAGATTATGATCAGACATCCCTCCATTTGCACCTCTCAGCACATTAACATCCAAAAGTCTCTCTTTTACGCGCCTATCAATTAACAAGTAATCCGAAAACGCTCTCTGGCCATCTCTCCTACTTACATATGTAAACTTATGTATACCTCTCTTTTTAAACCAGGTATTCCCGATCACCAGTCCTTTATCAGCGCACAAATCTACAAGCCTCTTCACTATTTCCATTTACAACACTGAATACCCCATGTCCACCAATTATTCCCTCAACTAACACACTTACTCACCTTTGCATTCAAATCACTCATCACTATAACCCGGTCTCGTGCATCAAAACTACTAACACACTCACTCAGCTGCTCCCAAAACACTTGCCTCTCATGATCTTTCTTCTCATGCCCAGGTGCATAGGGCACCAACAATTAGTCATCTCTCTCCACCCACTTTCAGTTTTACCCATATCAATCTGGAGTTTACTTTCTTAAACTCTATCACATACTCCCACCACTACTGTTTCAGGAGTAGTGCTACTCCTTCCTTTGCTCTTGTCCTCTCACCAACTCCTAACTTTACTCCCGAAACATTTCCAAACCACTCTTCCCCTTTACCCTTGAGCTTCGTTTCTCTGAGAGCCAAAACATCCAGGATCCTTTCTTCAAACATACTAATCATCTCTCCTTTTTTCTCATATTGGTTACATCCACACACATTTAGACACGCTAGTCTGAGCCTTCGAGGAGGATGAGCACTCCCCGCGTGACTCTTTTTTCTGTTTCCCCTTTTAGAAAGTTGAAATACAAGGAGGGGAGGGTTTCAAGCCTCAGCTCCCGTCCCCTTTAGTCGCCTTCTACGACACGTGAGGAATGCGTAGGAAGTATTCTTTCTCCCGTATCCCCAGGTAAACAGAGAAGAAGTAGTAAAAGCATTGCAGAGATGAAAGCTGGCAAGGCAGCAGTTTTGGATGGTATTGCAGTGGAATTTATCAAAAAAGGGGTGTGACTGTGTTGCTGACTGGCTGGTAAGGATATCTAATGTATGTATGACTCATGGTGAGGTGCCTGAGGATTGTCGGAATGCAAGCATAGTGCCATTGTACAAGGGCAAAGGGGATAAGAGTGAGCGTTCAAATTACAGAGGTATAAATCTGTTGAGTATTCCTGGGAAATTATATGGGAGGGTACTGCTAGAGAGGGTGAAGCCATGTTCAGAGCATCAGATTGGTGAAGAGCAGTGTGGTTTCAGAAGTGGTAGAGGATGTGTGGATCAGGTGTTTGCTTTGAAGAATGTATATGAGAAATACTTAGAAAAGCAAATGCATTTGTATGTAGCATTTACGGATCTGGAGAAGGCATATGATAGAGTTGATAGAGATGCTCTGTGGAAGGTATTAAGAATATATGGAGTGGGAGGCAAGTTGTTAGAAGCAGTGAAAAGTTTTTATCGAGGATGTAAGGCATGTGTACGAGTAGGAAGAGAGGAAAGTGATTGGTTCTCAGTGAATGTCGGTTTGCGGCAGGGAGTGCGTGATGTCTCCATGGTAGTTTAATTTGTTTATGGATGTGGTTGTTGGGGAGGTAAAAGCAAGAGTTTTGGAGAGAGGGGCAAGTATGCAGTCTGTTGTGGATGAGAGAGCTTGGGAAGTGAGTTGTTGTTCGCTGATGATACAGCGCTAGTGGCTGATTCGGGTGAGAAACTGCAGAAGCTGGTGACTGAGTTTGGTAAAGTGTGTGAAAGAAGATGTTAAGAGTAAATGTGAATAAGAGCAAGGTTATTAGGTACAGAAGGGTTGAGGGACAAGTCAACTGGGAGGTAAGTTTGAATGGAGAATAACTGGACGAAGTAAAGTGTTTTAGATATCTGGGAGTGGATTTGGCAGCGGATAGAACCATGGAAGCGGCAGTGAATCATAGGGTGAGGGAGGGGGCGAAAGTTCTGGGAGCGTTGAAAAATGTGTGCAAGGCGACAACATTATCTCGAAAAGCAAAAATGGGTATGTTCGAAGGAATAGTAGTTCCAACAATGTTATATGGTTGGGAGGCGTGGGCTATAGATATAGTAGTGCGGAGGTGGATGGATGTGTTGGAAATGAGATGTTTGAGGTCAATATGTGGTGTGAGGTGGTTTGATCGAGTAAGTAATGAAAGGGTAAGAGAGATGTGTGGTAATAAAAAGAGTGTGGTTGAGAGAGCAGAAGAGGGTGTTTTAAAATGATTTGGTCACATGGAGAGAATGAGTGAGGAAAGGTTGACAAAGAAGATGTATGTGTCAGAGGTGGAGGGAACGAGGAGAAGCGAGAGACCAAATTGGAGGTGGAAAGATGAAGTGAAAAAGATTTTGAGCGATCGGGGCCTGAACATGCAGGAGGGTGAAAGGCGTGCAAGGAATAGAATGAATTGGAACGATGTGGTATACCGGGGTCGACGTGCTGTCAATGGATTGAATCAGGGCATGCGAAGCGTCTGGGTAAACCATGGAAAGTTTTGTGGTGCCTGGATATGGAAAGGGAGCTGTGGTTTCGGTGCATTATACATGACAGCTAGAGATTGAGTGTGAACGAATGTGGCCTTTGTTATCTTTTCCTGGCGGTACTTCGCGCGCATGCGGGAGGAGGGGTTTGTCATTTCATGTGTGACGGGGTGGCGACGGGAATGAGTAAAGGCAGCAAGTATGAATTATGTACATGTGTTTGTGTGTATGTATATGTCTGTGTATGTATATATATGTATACGTTGAAATGTAGAGGTATGTATATGTGCGGGAGCCCTACCACTTGGCTATGATCGCCCCTAATATGGAAATGACTATTCGAATACTATGTACTAGAATACCCTTCGTCTCACGTTGGTGACCAACGGGGTCGACACCGGTCATTTCCCATCAGGTTCACACAGCCAGCAGATAGCATTTTATCGAACCTATGCACTTTGTTCGTATTCATATTCATATACCTCCGCGATATACAGTTAGGAAGTTTTAGATATCTCGGAGTGGGTTTAGCAGCGGATGGAACCATGGAAGTCGAAGTGAGTCACAGGGTGGTGGAGGGGGAGGGGGCAAAGGTTCTGGAAGCGTTGAAGAATGTGTGGAAGGCGAGAACGTTATCTAGGAGAGCAAAAATGGGTATGTTTGAAGGAATAGTAGTTCCAACAATGTTATATTGTTGCGAGGCGTGGGCTATAGATAGAGTCGTGCGGAGGAGGGTGGATGTGTTGGAAATGAAATGTTTGAGGACAATATGTGGTGTGAGGAGGTTTGATCGAGTAAGTAATGAAAGGGTAAAAGAGACGTGTGATAATAAAAAGTATGTGGTTGAGAGAGCAGAAGAGGGTGTTGAAATAGTTCAGACACATGGATAGAATGAGCGAGGAGAGATTGAGAAAGATGTTATATGCGTCAGAGGTAGAGGGAACAAGGAGAAGAGGAAGACTAAATTGGAGGTGGAAGGACGGAGTGAAAAGGATTTTGAGTGATCGGGGCCTGAACATACAGGAGGGTGAAAGTGTACAAGGAATAGAGTGAACTTGAACGATGTGGTATACTGGTGTCGACGTGCTGTCAATGGATTGACCCAGGGTATGCGAAGCGTCTGGGATAAAATACGGAAAGTTTTGTGGGGCCTGGATGTGGAAAGGGAGCTGTAGTTTCGGAGCATTATACATGACAGCTAGAGACTGAGTGCGAACAAATGTGGCCTTTTGTGTGTGTATATATATACATATATATATATATATATATATATATATATATATATATATATATATATATATATATATATATATATATATATATATATGGCATCAAAAGCACTTCCAGATAATCACCCGCATGCATCAAAAACATACACCATACTACTGTGCACACCTTATCCTCCATTTCAAACTATCCCTTTCCCTGTCCCACCCTTCCTTCCTAACCTCTAACCATCCTCCACACAAGTAAAAAAGAAAAAAGCAGGACTAGTGGTAACAGCAGGAGCAGGTGGCAACAGCTGATGCAGCAGTAACTCCAGCACTAATGATAAGTTAATGGCAGCAACAGCAGTGCCATTGGTGCAGCAGCAGTGATAATGCCAGCAACAACAATGATAGGGCCATCAGTACAGCAACAGTGATGATAAGAGACACTGCAACAGCAATGTTATCGGTATACAAGCAGTGATGATAACAGAAACAGTAACAACAGTGATATCCGTACAGCAGCAGTGATGGTAACAGAAACAGTAACAGCAGTGCTAACGATTCAACAGCAATGATCATAACAACAAAAGCAGTGCGATCGGTACAGGAACAATGACTAAAACAGCAGCAGAAATACCATGAGTATAGCAGCAGTGATAATAACAACAGTAACGGCACTGCCACCGGTACAGCAGTAGTGATAACAGCTTACAGCAGCCACATTGCCATCGGTACAGTAGCAGTGATAGTAGGAGCAACAGCAGTAGCAGTGATGATAACATCAAAGAGCATCAGCAGTGCCATCTGAACAGTAGCAGTGATGATAGCAGCAGAGGCAGCAGCAGTGCCATCGATGCAGCAGCAACGATGATAACATCAACAACAGTGACATCAACATCAGTGACAGCTTCACTTGGAGAAGCAGTTACACCTTTCGAAGGAGGAACAGTGACAACTTCATATTTGGAGCAACACTGACATCTTCATATTTGGAGCAACAGTGACAACTTCATATTTGGAGCAACAGTGACAACTTCAGTAGGAAGATCAGCACTACCAGTACCAGTAACAACTAAATCAGTGCCAATTGGTAAAGTAGTCACAGTACCAACAGTGACAGCAGGATCAACAGGAGCACCAAGTAACAACAGGAGTACCAAGTATAACAGTAACATCATCATAACAAGGGGAACTAAAAGCAACACTCAACTACAACACCGCCAGTAACGCCACTGGTAACACTGGCAGGAGTACCACTGGCAAAGTGAACAGGACCAACAGCAACAACGGTGGCAACAGTAACAATGGTAACGGCTGTACTAACAGAAACGGTTGACGTTAACGGAAGTTCAGAATACTAACAACAGCAGCAGAAGTATCATATGTAAACGAAGCAACAGCAACCAGCTGTTACCCGCACCACTACCACTACTACCACAACCAGCACTACCACACTACCACTACCACCACAACCAGCACTACCAGACTACCACTACCACCACAACCAGCACTACCACTACCACCACAACAGTACTACCCCACTACCACTACCACCACAACCATTACTACCACACTACCACTACCACCATAACCAATACTACCACTACCACCACAACCAGCACTACCCCACTACCACTACCACCACAACCACTACTACCACACTACCACTACCACCATAACCAATACTACCACTACCACCACAACCAGCACTACCACACTACCACTACTACCACAACCAGCACTGCCACACTACCACTACCACCACAACCAGCACTACCCCACTACCACTACCACCACAACCACTACTACCACACTACCACTACCACCATAACCAATACTACCACTACCACCACAACCAGCACTACCACACTACCACTACTACCACAACCAGCACTGCCACACTACCACTACCACCACAACCAGCACTACCACACTACCACTACCACCACAACCACTACTACCACACTACCACTACCACCATAACCAATACTACCACTACCACCACAACCAGCACTACCCCACTACCACTACCACCACAACCACTACTACCACACTACCACTACCACCATAACCAATACTACCACTACCACCACAACCAGCACTACCACACTACCACTACTACCACAACCAGCACTGCCACACTACCACTACCACCACAACCAGCACTACCACACTACCACTACCACCACAACCACTACTACCACACTACCACTACCACCATAACCAATACTACCACTACCACCACAACCAGCACTACCACACTACCACTACTACCACAACCAGCACTGCCACACTACCACTACCACCACAAGCAGCACTACCACACTACCACTACCACCACAACCAGTACTACTAATACCACTACCACCACAACCAATACTACCACACTACCACTACCATCACAACCAGTACTACCACTACCACCACAACCACCACTACCACAACCAGTACTACCACACTACCATCACCACAACCAGCACTACCACACTACCACTACAACCACACCAACCAACACCACCACAACCAGTACCACCACACCAACTCCCACCACAACCAATACTACCAAACCACCACTACCAATAGCACCATCGTCATCACCACCTCCACCAATAGCATCCCCAATACTAGAGTAGCAACATCATCACTACCACCAATCACTGACCGTAGCACACCACCACCATTACCACCACCATTACCACCACCATCACCACTACCACCACCACTACCACACTACCTAACTGGTAACCCTAACACTTGGACATACTTCCAGTTCGGTTCGGTCCTTGATGATGTTTACAGAGCTTCCAGACCTGGCGGTGTGTATAGTCTACACTCGTAAACTCAAGACTTGAAGATGTGAACACTCCGGACTCATTAACTTCCAACTGATGATGTTCAAGGTACAAGTACCTAGATCAACATCAGACCCAAAGTCTAGACGATGTTTGCAGTTCAGACCCCCAACCTTCGTGGACTTGTCAATGTACATAGTCGAGATCTGGTGATGTTACATACACATCAGGGGCGGGAGCGAGGGACTCTGGGAGGGGGGGGGGGAGTTTGTTCGAAGACCTCCCTTCTTGTATTATCACATTCTCAAAGTACAGAATGGAAAAAGATAAAAGAGGATATATTTTTTTCCTTGAAGGTTCAGTCGCCTATATCTGACGCCACCTCGCCCAGGCGAGAAAGGTGAGGTGGTATAGAGCAAATATATCGACAGTTTAGATATCCAGGTGATTCCTCCCCGTGACGCACTAACCTGCGGCCACAATATCACAATCAGGTGACACACGGCACACGGTAGCCCCTCACACCCATCATCAAAGCCTCCGTCACCAGGCGCCTCCACCGCTGTATATAGGTTGCTTATCCTCCTACTTCAACCACTGGTCATGACCATGAAGACCCTCGTAGGAGGAAGTTGATCTACCTGGAGAAAATTCGACTGTCGATCCTTGCTCGAATTCCATTTCATAATTTTCTGAGATAAATCCGATTTTCATGGTTCAACTTGCTGCTATGTCCGCCGCCAAGTATCTAAAACACTTTACTTCCTCCAAATTTCATACTCTACTGATCCTAATAACCTTGCTTTTATCACTCACAATTTCCTCCTTTCACACACCTTTCCAAACTCAGTCAACAACTTCTGCAGTTTCTCACTCGAATCTGCCACCAGTGCTGTGTCATCCAGCAAACAAGAACTAAATCATTTTCCAGGCCCCATCATCCATTCCTCCAAGACTCTTCCATCTACTTCCCTTAACATCCCAACCACAGATAAACAACCACAGCAACATCACACACTCCTGCCGTAGAAGAGCCTTCACCCAGAACCACTCGTTTCCCTCTCTTCCTTACACCCGTGATGATAAATGTAATAACAATAATAATAATAATAATAATAATAATAATAATAATAATAATAATAATAATAATAATGATAATAATAATAATAATAATAATAATAATAATAAGAAGAAGAAGAAGAAGAAGAAGAAGAGGAAAAAGAAGAAAAAGAATGATGATAATAATAACAATAATAATAATAATATTAATAATAATAATAATAATAATAATAATAATAATAATAATAATAATAATAACTAATAATAATAATGATAACGACAATAATATTAATGTGCATTACACATGACAGTTCGTGTATGGATGTGAGGGGATGTGGCCTTTCCTCGTCTGTTTCTTGGCGCTACCTCGCTGACGCCGGGGATGGTGCTGCTGTTTCCTGTGGGGTAGGGTGGCGCCGAGAATGGATGAAGGCGAACAAGTGTGAGCATGTACATGTAAGTACATGTATGTGCATATATGTATACCTGTGAATATGTGAGTGGATGTGTCTTTCTTCGTCTGTTTCCTGGCGCTACCTCGCTGAGGTAGGAAATGGCGATCAAGTATTGGGGGGGGGAAATAATAATAATAATAGTAATAACAATAATAATAATAATAATAATAATAATAATAATATTATTATTATTATTATTATTATTATTATTTATTTATCATATTCATTTTGCTTTGTCGCTGTCTCCCGCGTTTGCGAGGTAGCGCAAGGAAACAGACGAAAGAAATGGCCCAACCCACCCCCATACACATGTATACACATACACGTCCACACACGCAAATATACATACCTATACATCTCAATGTACACATATAAATACACACACACAGACACATACATATATACACATGCACACAATTCACACTGTCTGCCTTTATTCATTCCCATCGCCACCTCGCCACACATGGAAATAACATCCCCCTCCCCCCTCATGTGAGCGAGGTAGCGCTAGGAAAAGACAACACAGGCCCCATTCGTTCACACTCAGTCTCTAGCTGTCATGCAATAATGCCCGAAACCACAGCTCCCTTTCCACATCCAGGCCCCACACAACTTTCCATGGTTTACCCCAGACGCTTCACATGCCCTGATTCAATCCACTGACAGCACGTCGACCCCGGTATACCACATCGATCCAATTCACACTATTCCTTGCCCGCCTTTCACCCTCCTGCATGTTCAGGCCCCGATCACTCAAAATCTTTTTCACTCCATCTTTCCACCTCCAATTTGGTCTCCCACTTCTCTTCGTTCCCTCCACCGCAGACCCATATTAATAATAATAATAATAATAATAATAATAATAATAATAATAATAATAATAATAATAATGATATTTATCATTATGATTATCATTATTATTTATTATCATTATTATCATTATTATCATTATTATTATTATTATTATTATTATTATTATTATTATTATCATTATCATCATCATTATTATTATTATTACTCTTCTTCTTCTTATTATTATTATCATTACTATTATCATTATTGCTATCATTATTATTAACTATTATTATTATTATTATTATTATTATTATTATTATTATTATTATTATTATTATCATTATTATTATTATTATTATCATTATTATTATTATCATTATTATCATCATTATTATTATCATTATTATTATTATTGATAGCCGTATGCCGTCTCCCTGGGGACAGGGGAGAAAGAATACTTCCTACGTATTCCCTGCGTCTCGAGGAAAAGCGACATAAAGAGGTGGAAGCGGGGCGCTGGAAATCCTCCCCTCCTGTTTAACTTTCCAAAAGAAGGAACAGAGAAGAGTACCAAGTGAGGATCTCTCCTTCTAAGGCTTAGGCATCTGTTCTTGACATCAACTCGCTAACGCGGGAAATGGCGAATATATGAAAATAAAATAACATTGATGACAGTAATAATAATCGTCCTTGTGTTATCCCAGGAACCCCTTTCCACTAGCTCCTGCAACCACACTCAGTAGCAGGGTCAGGTGAGCCTCCTATGAAGCAAGAAGTTTTTCAAGGAGATTGCACTTTCCACTGTCAAAGAATTTCATGTTGACTAAGAAAGTAGCGCGTAAACTCCAAAAGACAAACACCCAACATGACAGTAAATTACGTAAATATGAGTAGAGAAACTAAGAAAGACTTGTAGTTAAAGCAAACGTCAGTATGAAGCAAACATTGCTGGAAATAGCAAACGAAATCCTATAGAGTTTCATAGTCACGTGAGGAGCAAAAGAGTCATTACCTAGTCAATTTGGGCCATTAGTCACAATAAATGATGATTCGATTCAAGACGACGAAGCTATGACGCAGACTTTAATTGATCTTTTTTCTTCTGTGTTTAAAGGTAAAACTTATGTACCGAGTCCAGGTTTATCACTAAGAGGGGAAAACGCTTTGCAACATATCGAAGATATACTATCAGTGCTAAATGGCATAAGAGTAAATATAAAACACCAGACTAGATTAATTTCTCCTAGGGCACTGACGGGGAGAAAAATGAAACAGTTAAACCTGTGGCTGCTCTCTTCAGCAAGTCACTTGCTGCGGGAATTGTTACATGGGAATGGAAATGTACCATTGAAACACCATTATTCAAAAAAGGTCATCAATCACTGCCCGGGAACTATCACGCAATCAGCTAAACTTCTGCAGTTGGTAAACTAATGGAAACCATCACTCGAGATAAGATTGTAAACTATTTAGATGGCCACCACTTAATTAAGCGATTCTCAACATGGGTTTCGAGGAAATCGTTCATGCCGGACAAGTCTGCTTGATTTCTTTATGAAATAACAGACATGTATGATGAAAATAAAGTGGGTTGACATCATCTATTTAGAGTTTTAAAAAACATTCGATAAAGTTCCACATCAAAGGTTATGAATAAAAGTTAAGTCACATGGCACAGGTGGGGTTGTATTTCGATGGCTTGGAAAAGACTCGACAAATACGAAGCAAACGTGATACAAGCTCAGTCTTCAACACCAGCTCACCAGACAGGTACCCACCTGAAACTACACTCCTTAGACTAACACGAGTCATACTTATCTGTCTATGGTCTTGGACATCACCCATCTCTACATTACTACTAACATCAACACATCCCAGGTCCTATCAATGCCCGTGACGCATCTACCATAATGTAGACACCGAACACCTTGCTGCTCAGTTGACCAGCACTTCCTCCACATTAAGGTCTGACCTTTACTTAGATATCTAATAAATAGGTTAACGAAACGGAAAGAGACAAGCAAAAGTACTTACGAAATTTGGAGGAAGTGAAAAACCTGTCTTTAAAAAATGTTAGGTCACAACTGTTGAGAAAGGCGTGAAAGGTTAGAGTTTTAAAGTTTCGAGGTGTAGGGAAAGAAATAGTTATCAAAACGGCCCACCCTTGAAATGCCAACGGCCACAGAGTAATCATGTGACGCAACAGCTTGCCGAATATTGCGTGGTCTAGCAAATGGAGCTAGCAAAAATAAATAAATAAATAAATGAATGAATAAATAAATAAATAAATAAATATATATATATATATATATATATATATATATATATATATATATATATATATATATATATATATATATATATACTTCCTGCTCTAGGAGTCAGTTTTCTCTCAATGAAACTCGCAGCGCTAAAGATACCGGCCACATCCACCAGTTAGGGACACACTCCGATGACCACACTCTTTTTGTGTGACTGCTGCCAGCGCGAGGGAGGGCTCAGGTGGTACTGTGGGCCCCTCCCAATACCCCAGCTAACTCAAGGAATATCCCGTCACCTACACTTGGCACATTCCCTTCGGTAGTAGGTTGTTGACAGCAGCCGCCCAGGGTGGTACTACCGTCCCGACTAAGGAGGGTTAAGATGGTGCCCGGAACCATCTTACACCATTCATTTTAAGACTCCTAGTCTTACATTTTGTCTCAACAAAATTGCACGCCCGGATTAGACCTACCATCTCCTTACATGAACCATAAACCTACTCATATCTTTCTCATTTTCTTCACGTAAGTACTCTGGCCTTCTTTCGTCTGCAGAGTTTTCTGTAATTGCAAACATGGAAGAGTCAAAGAAACTTATGGCCTCTAGTCCTCACCTTCACAGGCTCCTAAGAATCTCCTGGTTCCCACACGACTCTACTATTATGAGAGGGAGGGCTCAGTAGTAGTAGTGCTGGCCCTTCCCACGACCATTCCTTCTCTCACAGATCTGCCTCTTTTTCCATTCACCATAACAGCATTCGCGGTCTTTCTAGTAACCTCAGTTCCATATACATGGCGTAATCAGGAACAGAGAAGAGACTGTCACAGATGAACTTGTAAACCACGAAGGTAAAATCAAAGCAGGAAATTTTGCTTAAGCACTTTCGTGTATTTCAACTGAACAGATTCTTTGTAAAAATTCCTCCTCCTGTGATCTGTTACAATTTGCTTCTGAAGATGTGTTGAAATACACGAAAGCGCCTAGACACATTTTCCTACTTTCATTTTTTTCTTCTTAGTTTACAAGAATGAATAAAGGCAGCAAGTATGAATCATGTACTTGTGTATATATGTATATGTCTCTGTATGTATATGTATGCATACGTTGAAATGTATAGGTATGTATATGTGCGTGTGTGGACGTGTATGTGTATACATGTGTATGTGGGTGGGCTGGGCCATTCTTTCGTCTGTTTCCTTGCGCTACCTCGCTAACGCGGAAGACAGCGACAAAGTATAATATATATATATATATATATATATATATATATATATATATATATATATATATATATATATATATATATATATATATTTCTATATTTTGCTTTGTCGCAGTCTCCCGCGTTAGCGAGGTAGCGCAAGGAGACAGACGAAAGCATGGCCCAACCCACCCACATACACATGTATATACATACATACATACCTATACATCTCAAAGTATATACACACAAACACACACACACATATTCATTTATATATATATATATATATATATATATATATATATATATATATATATATATATATATATATATATATATATATATATATATATATATATATATATCCCTGGGGATAGGGGTGAAAGAATACTTCCCACGCATTCCTCGCGTGTCGTAGAAGGCGACTAGAGGGGACGGGAGCGGGGGCCAGAAATCCTCCCCTCCTAGTATTTTTTAACTTTCTAAAATGGGAAACAGAAGAAGGAGTCACGCGGGGAGTGCTCATCCTCCTCGAAGGCTCAGACTGGGATCGCTACCTCGCAAACGCGGGAGACAGCGAAAAAAAAAAAAAAAAAAAAAAAATATACATATATATATATATATATATATATATATATATATATATATATATATATATATATATATATATATATATATATACACATGTACATAATTCACACTGTCTGCCTTTATTCATTCCCATCGCTACCCCGCCACACATGAAATAACGACCCCCTCTCCCGAAATGTGTGCGAGGTAGCGCTAGGAGAAGACAACAAAGGCCACATTCGTTCACACTCAGTCTCTAGCTGTCATGTATAATGCACTGAAACCACAGCTCCCTTTCCAAATGCAGACCCCACAGAACTTTCCATGGTTTACCCCAGACGCTTCACATGCCCTGGTTCAATCCATTGACAGCACGTCGACCCCGGTATACTACATCGTTCCAATTCACTCTATTCCTTGAATGCCTTTCACCCTCCTGCATGTTCAGGCCCCGATCACTCAAAATCTTTTTCACTCCATCTTTCCACCTCCAATTTGGTCTCCCTCTTCTCCTCGTTCCCTCCATCTCTGACACATACACATATATCCTCTTGGTCAATCTTTCCTCACTCATTCTCTCCATGTGACCAAACCATTTCAACACACCCTCTTCTGCTCTCTCAACCACACTCTTTTTATTACCACAAGTCTCAATTACCTTATTATCACTTACTCGATCAAACCCCCTCTCACCACATACTGTCCTCAAACATCTCATTTCCAGCACATCCACCCTCCTCCGCACAACTCTATAGCCCACGCCTCGCAACCATTACATGGTTGGAACTACTATTCCTTCAAACATACACATTTTTGCTTTCCGAGATATTGTTCTCGACTTCCAAACATTCTTCAATGCTACCAGAACTTTCGCCCCCTCCCCCACCCTATGATTCACTTCCGCTTCCATGGTTCCATCCGCTGCCAAATCCACTCCCAGATATCTAAAACACTTCACTTCCTCCAGTTTTTCGCCATTTAAACTTACCTCCCAAATGGCTTGTCCCTCAACCCTAATGTACCTTGCTCTTATTCACATGTACTATCAGCTTTCTTCTTTCACACACTTTACCAAACTCAGCCACCAGCTTATGCAGTTTCTCACACGAATCAGCTACCATCGATATATCATCAGCGAACAACAAATGACTCACTTCCCAAGCTCTCTCATCCACAACAGATTGCATACTTGCCCCTCTTTCCAAAACTCTTGCATTCACCTCCCTAACCCTCATCTATAAACAAATTAAACAACCATGGAGACATCACACACCCCTGCCACAAACCAACATTCACTGAGAACCAATCACTTTCCTCGCTTCCTACACGTACACATGCCTTACATCCTCGATAAAATCTTTTCACTGCTTCTAACAACTTTTCTCCCCCACATCATATATTCTTAATACCTTCCAAAGAGCATCTCTATCAACTCTATCATATGCCTTCTCCAGATCCATAAATGCTACATACAAATACATTTGCTTCTCTAAGTATTTCTCACATGCATTCTTCAAAGCAAACACCTGATCCACACATCCTCTACCACTTCTGAAACCATACTGCTCTTCCCCAATCTGATGCTCTGTACATGCCTTCACCCTCTCAATCAATATCCTCCCATATAATTTACCAGGAATACTCAACAAACTTATACCTCTGTAATTGGAGCACTCACTTTTATCCCCTCAGCTTTTGTACAATGGCACTATGCAAGCATTCCTCCAATCCTCAGGCACCTCACCATGAGTCATACATACATTAAATAACTTTACCAACCAGTCAACAATACAGTCACCTCCTTTTTTAATGAATCCCACCGCAATACCATCCAAACCCGCTGCCTTGGGGGCTTTCATACTCCGTAAAGCTTTTACTACCTCTTCTCTGTTTACCAAATCATTCTCCCTAACCCTCTCACTTTGCACACCACCTCGATCAAAACACCCTATATCTGCCACTCTATCATCAAACACATTCAACAAATCTTCAAAATACTCACTCCATCTCCTTCTCACATCACCACAACTTGTTATCACCTCCCCATTAGCCCCCTTTACTGAAGTTCCCATTTGTTCCCTTGTCTTACGCACTTTATTTACATCCTTCCAAAACATCTTTTTATTCTCCCTAAAATTCAATTATACTCTCTCATCCCAACTCTCATTTGCCCTTTTTTCACCTCTTGCACCTTTCTCTTGACCTCCTTCCTCTTTGTTTTATACATCTGCCACTCATTTGCATGATTTCCCTGCAAAAATCGTCCAAATGCCTCTCTCTTCTCTTTCACTAAGAATCTTACTTCTTCATCCCACCACTCACAACCCTTTCTAATCTGCCCACCTCCCACGCTTCTCATGCCACAAGCATCTTCTGCGCAAGCCATCACTGCTTCCCTAAATACATCCCATTCCTCCCCCACTCCCCTTACGTCCTTTGTTCTCACCTTTTACCATTCTGCAGTCAGTCCATCCTGGTACTTCCTCACACAAGTCTCCTTCCCAAACTCACTTACTCTCACCACTCTCTTCACCCCAACTTTCTCTCTTCTTTTCTGAAAACCTCTACATATCTTCACCTTCGCCTCCACAAGATAATGATCAGACATCCCTCCAATTGCACCTCTCAACACATTAACATCCAAAAGTCTCTCTTTCGAGCGCCTATCAATTAACACGTAATCCAATAATGCTCTCTGTCCATCTCTCCTACTTATATACGTATACTTATGTATATCTCTCTTTTTAAACCAGGTATTCTCAATGAACAGTCCTTTTTCAGCACATAAATCTACAAGCTCTTCACCATTTCCATTTACAACACTGAACACCCCATGTACACCAATTCTTCCCTAAACTGCCACATTACTCACCTTTGCATTCAAATTACCCATCACTATAACCCGGTCTCATGCATCAAAACTACTAACACACTCACTCAGCTGCTCCCAAAACACTTGCCTCTCATGATCTTTCTTCTCATGCCCACGAGCATATGCTCCAATAATCACCCATCTCTCTCCATCAACTTTCAGTTTTACCCATATCAATCTAGAGTTTACTTTCTTACACTCTATCACATACTCCCACCACTCGTGTTTCAGGAGCAGTGCTACTCCTTCCCTTGCTCTTGTCCTCTCACTAACCCCTCCTTTTACTCCCAAGACATTCCTAAACTACTCTTCCCTTTTACCCTTGAGCTTCGTTTCACTAAGAGCCAAAACAACCAGGTTCCTTTCCTCAAACATACTACCTATCTCTCCTTTTTTCTCATCTTGGTTAGAGCCACACACATGTAGACACCCCAATCTGAGCCTTCGATGAGGATGAGCACTCCCCGTGTGACTCCTTCTTCTGTTTCCCCCTTTTAGAAAGTTAGAATACAAGGAGGGGAGGGTTTCCAGCACCCCGCTCCCGTCCCCTTTAGTCGCCTCCTACGACACGTGAGGAATGCGTGGAAAGTATTCTTTCTCCCCTATCCCTAGGGATAATATATATATATATATATATATATATATATATATATATATATATATATATATATATATATATATATATATATAAAGATATACAAGCACACGTAAGAACACAGTTACAATCTAAGTGAATACAAACTATCACTCTTGTACATTCCATGATATCATTATAAATTTCACGTATCTCGCACATAATGAAAATTGAGGAGACGGACCCTTAAAATAACTTACCCAGCAACACAACTGATACATCTGGGATCGAGTTGGCTACGACAGTACGCGATCTGATTACCGATAACAAGTGAATCGATTAAAAATTGAGTTATAAATATTCATTATCATATGGCTAAGTCACCAACCTGCAGCGGGCCTCACGCCTTATCTGATATCATGTCAATAATAATCTTCTGTGAAAGACAGGTCACGGAGAGTTACTGATACACCTATCTTCAAATCAACAAAGTAGGTTGGGTTCAGATAATGATAATCGATATATCTCCCTGAGCGAGGGGGACAAGATGGAAATGGAGTGATAAAGAATACACTATTAAAGAAGGGAAGAAAACGTGACAAGGATCCGGGATCAGATGAAGTAATCCCAACAAAATGGGGATTATCTGGGTGACAAGATGGTTAAAGATATATCCCAATTGCGATACGTGATGGATAGGGTCACCTGTATGCTCTGCATATAAGGATGAAAACACGTGCTATTACTGTCATCCGTGGTTATTCCACATTGTTTCTGAAGTTATTACGAACACACACACACACAGACACACACACACACACACACACACACACACACAAACACCTGGTTAAAGCTGGGTTGTGTGTGTGTGTGTGTGTGTGTGTGTGTGTGTGTGTGTGTGTGTGTGTGTGCAGAAGTACCTTGGAGTAAAAAAAAACCACGATACTTTTATACAAGGTTAAGAGACAGGGGTACACGAGGGGGAACACTCTCTCCCCGTAACATACAAATCGTAATCACATGGTTCATCTCCCGCCGCGGTCAATGACCACCGCCACTGGAGTGACCTCCAACCATTTAGAGATTATATCTCTTACGCCATTTATCGCCAGCCACTAACTTTCATCAATGTCCCGTTATCACTACAAACAGAAGTTTGCACTACGCACTTTGCAGCCCACGTATTGCGTCCGCTCTGTAGCCTAGTGTCACCATACACACAACGAGCGACTTTCGTCCTACGATTGTTATCACTAAAGCCACAGATCATCATGATGATACCCTACCTATGATCACAAATTAACACCACCATCCTCATGATCGTAAGTGCCAGAGCCACTACCATACTTACCATCACTACTACCAGAGCCACTATCATCATTACCATACTTACGATCACTACTACCAGAGCCACTATCATCATTACCATACTTACGATCACTACTACCAGAGCCACTATCATCATTACCATACTTACGATCACTACTACCAGAGCCACTACCATCACTACCATACTTACGATCACTACTACCAGAGCCACTACCATCATTACCATACTTACCATCACTACTACCAGAGCCACTACCATCATTACCATACTTACCATCACTACTACCAGAGCCACTACCATCATTACCATATTTACGATCACTACTACCAGAGCCACTATCATCATTACCATACTTACGATCACTACTACTAGAGCCACTACCATACTTACTATACTTACGATCACCACTACCAGAGCCACTATCATCATTACCATACTTACGATCACTACTACCAGAGCCACTATCATCATTACCATACTTACGATCACTACTACCAGAGCCACTATCATCATTACCATACTTACGATCACTACTACCAGAGCCACTACCATCATTACCATACTTACGATCACTACTACCAGAGCTACTATCATCACTACCATATTTACGATCACTACTACCAGAGCCACTATCATCATTACCATACTTACGATCACTACTACCAGAGCTACTATCATCATTACCATACGTACGATCACTACTACCAGAGCTACTATCATCATTACCATACTTACGATCACTACTACCAGAGCCACTACCATACTTACTATACTTACGATCACCACTACCAGAGCCACTATCATCATTACCATACTTACGATCACTACTACCAGAGCTACTACCATCATTACCATACTTACGATCACTACTACCAGAGCTACTATCATCATTACCATACTTACGATCACTACTACCAGAGCCACTACCATACTATACTTACGATCACCACTACCAGAGCCACTATCATCATTACCATACTTACGATCACTACTACCAGAGCCACTACCATCATTACCATACTTACGATCACTACTACCAGAGCTACTACCATCATTACCATACTTACGATCACTACTACCAGAGCTACTATCATCATTACCATACTTACGATCACTACTACCAGAGCCACTACCATACTATACTTACGATCACCACTACCAGAGCCACTATCATCATTACCATACTTACGATCACTACTACCAGAGCCACTACCATACTTACTATACTTACGATCACCACTACCAGAGCCACTATCATCATTACCATACTTACGATCACTACTACCAGAGCCACTACCATACTTACTATACTTACGATCACCACTACCAGAGCCACTACTATCACTACCATACTTACGAGCACTACCACCAGAGCCACTACCATCACCACTCTCCCATGTTTACTCATACCAAAACCATCAACTATTCCCCTGATAATTAATTACCATGAGCACGAACCATCAATATTGACCTTCCCCATATCACTAACACCAAAGCCGTTAATCATTCACTTGACACTTTACCACCATGACAGCGGATCACGAACGCTAACCCATGACCAATGGCAACGATCGTTAGCAACCATACACTGAACAACCAACGCCCGAAACAAAAGCATGAGGAATACTTATGGGTAATGGTAAACAGTTCAAGATACAATACAACCTGTTATAACATCGAGAACTACTCTGCATTATCACAGTTGTAACCTCTATATGACATGTTCTAAACATTCAACCAGATCTGCATATGCAGAAATGAAGAAAGCGTTATAGAATTTCCTCTGTTCTATAATAGACTACGTGAACATTTTCTCAGTATTTCTTCTTTCATGAACGAAGAGACGAACAAATTTTGAGAAATCCAGGTAGGTATCCTGGGACGATCGTGTGTGTGTGTGTGTGTGTGTGTTGCGTAGTAGAGTGAGCGGTTGGCAGACACTCCTAAGTGACACGACTGGCAAACCTTATCACTCATGATGGCAAGTGCACATCCTCTTGTTATCTCTACACTTTTTCTTTTCTTAATGATATACGTATGAGTTTCAAGTCCAACAGGCTATTTCGACAAACGGGTGGCCTATGTCGATACACACGTCTGTAAACCAATATCTTCCGTGTGTTTCTCACACATCTGTAGGACGTAGAGAGCCTCAGATACTAGAGAATGAACGAGGCAGGAAGCATGGAGGTTGTACTGTGCCACAGGACGGGAGAGGAGGCTAAGGTCCCGGTTTCGTTAAGGAGTGTGTGGCGGAAGGACAAGTCCAGCGTCTGTGAGAGCAAAGTTAGGCGTGTTCGAAGGGAGTTTAGTTGCGGCAGTGTTGTATGAATGTGAATCTCGGTATACCGTAAACACAAAAGAAAGAAAGAGGATGGACTTGAGAAAGTGAATTACCTGAGGACAGGATGTAGTTTGAGTAGGGTTGATCCCGTAAGGACTGACAGCGTCAGGGAGAGAGGAGTGGTACGGTGTGTGTTCTGAATTGGGTGACCTAAGCAGGGTGTGCTGATAATGGTTTTGGACACAAGGAGAAAATGAACATCAGAGGACTGATTAAGAGGATCTGCATGTCGTAAAGGGATGCGGAGGACCTAGAAGATATATGGAGCGACAGAGTCTTGTGGGTAACGGAGCCTTAAACATTCCGGAGGGTGATCGGCTTGCATAGGATAGAATATACTAAATCGACGCCATGTATGGAGTGTGACGTGCTATCGCTGGGTTGGGCCAGGGCTAGGCTGTGGATGGTAGGCGACATGGGCGTGTCCAAATGAGGAAGTTATTCGTTTGCTCCAGAAGGCAACATGCCTTGATTCAATCCACTGACAGCACGTCAACCCCGGTATACCATATCGCTCCAATTCACTCTATTCCTTGCCCTCCTTTCACCCTCCTGCATGTTCAGGCCCCGATCACACAAAATCTTTTTCACTCCATCTTTCCACCTCCAATTTGGTCTCCCTCTTCTCCTCGTTCCCTCCACCTCCGACACATATATCCTCTTGGTCAATATTTCCTCACTCATTCTCTCCATGTGCCCAAACCATTTCAAAATACCCTCTTCTGCTCTCTCAACCACGCTCTTTTTATTTCCACACATCTCTCTTACCCTTACGTTACTTACTCGATCAAACCACCTCACACCACACATTGTCCTCAAACATCTCATTTCCAGCACATCCATCCTCCTCCGCACAACTCTATCCATAGCCCACGCCTCGCAACCATACAACATTGTTGGAACCACTATTCCTTCAAACATACCCATTTTTGCTTTCCGAGATAATGTTCTCGACTTCCACACAAACTTCAAGGCTCCCAGGATTTTCGCCCCCTCCCCCACCCTATGATCCACTTCCGCTTCCATGGTTCCATCCGCTGCCAGATCTACTCCCAGATATCTAAAACACTTTACTTCCTCCAGTTTTTCTCCATTCAAACTCACCTCCCAATTGACTTGACCCTCAACCCTACTGTACCTAATAACCTTGCTCTTATTCACATTTACTCTTAACTTTCTTCTTTCACACACTTTACCAAACTCAGTCACCAGCTTCTGCAGTTTCTCACATGAATCAGCCACCAGCGCTGTATCATCAGCGAACAACAACTGACTCACTTCCCAAGCTCTCTCATCCACAACAGACTTCATACTTGCCCCTCTTTCCAAAACTCTTGCATTCACCTCCCTAACAACCCCATCCATAAACAAATTAAATAACCATGGAGACATCACACACCCCTGCCGCAAACCTACATTCACTGAGAACCAATCACTTTCCTCTCTTCCTACACGTACACATGCCTTACATCCTCGATAAAAACTTTTCACTGCTTCTAACAAACTTGCCTCCCACACCATATATTCTTAATACCTTCCACAGAGCATCTCTATCAACTCTATCATATGCCTTCTCCAGATCCATAAATGCTACATACAAATCCATTTGCTTTTCTAAGTATTTCTCACATACATTCTTCAAAGCAAACACCTGATCCACACATCCTCTACCACTTCTGAAACCACACTGCTCTTCCCCAATCTGATGCTCTGTACATGCCTTCACCCTCTCAATCAATACCCTCCCATATAATTTACCAGGAATACTCAACAAACTTATACCTCTGTAATTTGAGCACTCACTCTTATCCCCTTTGCCTTTGTACAATGGCATTATGCACGCATTTCGCCAATCCTCAGGCACCTCACCATGAGTCATACATACATTAAATAACCTTACCAACCAGTCAACAATACAGTCACCCCCTTTTTTTAATAAATTCCACTGCAATACCATCCAAACCGGCTGCCTTGCCGGCTTTCATCTTCCGCAAAGCTTTTACTACCTCTTCTCTGTTTACCAAATCATTTTCCCTAACCCTCTCACTTTGCACACCACCTCGACCAAAACACCCTATATCTGCCACTCTATCATCAAACACATTCAACAAACCTTCAAAATACTCACTCCATCTCCTTCTCACATCACCACTACTTGTTATCACCTCCCCATTTGCGCCCTTCACTGAAGTTCCCATTTGCTCCCTTGTCTTACGCACTTTATTTACCTCCTTCCAAAACATCTTTTTATTCTCCCTAAAATTTAATGATACTCTCTCACCCCAACTCTCATTTGCCCTTTTTTTCACCTCTTGCACCTTTCTCTTGACCTCCTGTCTCTTTCTTTTATACATCTCCCACTCAATTGCATTTTTTCCCTGCAAAAATCGTCCAAATGCCTCTCTCTTCTCTTTCACTAATACTCTTACTTCTTCATCCCACCACTCACTACCCTTTCTAATCAACCCACCTCCCACTCTTCTCATGCCACAAGCATACTTTGCGCAATCCATCACTGATTCCCTAAATATCTCCCATTCCTCCCCCACTCCCCTTACTTCCATTGTTCTCACCTTTTTCCATTCTGTACTCAGTCTCTCCTGGTACTTCCTCACACAAGTCTCCTTCCCAAGCTCACTTACTCTCACCACCCTCTTCACCCCAACATTCACTCTTCTTTTCTGAAAACCCATATATATATATGGTTGTTCGCTGATGATACAGCGCTGGTGGCTGATTCATGTGAGAAACTGCAGAAGCTAGTGACTGAGTTTGGTAAAGTGGGTGAAAGAAGAAAGTCAAGAGTAAATGTGAATAAGAGCAAGGTTATTAGGTACAGTAGGGTTGAGGGTCAAGTCAATTGGGAGGTAAGTTTGAATGGAGAAAAAATAGAGGAAGTAAAGTGTTTTAGATATCTGGGAGTGGATCTGGCAGCGGATGGAACCATGGAAGCGGAAGTGGATCATAGGGTGGGGGAGGGGGCGAAAATCCTGGGAGCCTTGAAGAATGTGTGGAAGCCGAGTACATTATCTCGGAAAGCAAAAATGGGTATGTTTGAAGGAATAGTGGTTCCAACAATGTTGTATGGTTGCGAGGCGTGGGCTATGGATAGAGTTGTGCGCAGGAGGATGGATGTGCTGGAAATGAGATGTTTGAGGACAATGTGTGGTGTGAGGTGGTTTGATCGAGTGAGTAACGTAAGGGTAAGAGAGATGTGTGGAAATAAAAAGAGCGTGGTTGAGAGAGCAGAAGAGGGTGTTTTAAAGTGGTTTGGTCACATGGAGAGAATGAGTGAGGAAAGATTGACCAAGAGGATATATGTGTCGGAGGTGGAGGGAACGAGGAGAAGAGGGAGACCAAGTTGGAGGTGGAAAGATGGAGTGAAAAAGATTTTGTGTGATCGGGGCCTGAACATGCAGGAGGGTGAAAGGAGGGCAAGGAATAGAGTGAATTGGAGCGATGTGGTATACCGGGGTTGACGTGCTGTCAGTGGATTGAATCAAGGCATGTGAAGCGTCTGGGGTAAACCATGGAAAGCTGTGTAGGTATGTATATTTGCGTGTGTGGACGTATGTATATACATGTGTATGGGGGTGGGTTGGGCCATTTCTTTCGTCTGTTTCCTTGCGCTACCTCGCAAACGCGGGAGACAGCGACAAAGTATAATAAAATAATAAAAATATATATATATATATATATATATATATATATATATATATATATATATATATATATATATATATATATATATATAGCAGATAGGTGTGTGAACCTGATGGGAAATGACCGGTGTAGACCCCGTTGCTCACCAACGTGAGACGAAGGGTATTTGATTACATATTATTCGAATAGTCATTTCCCTATTAGGGGCGATCATAGCCTAGCGGTAGCGCTCCCGCCTGTTGCACAAGGGTCTCGGGTTCGATCCAGGCTGTTGAAGGTTTGCATGTTGTATGAAGGTGCACGTTCATATGCACTTTGTTCGTGTGTATATATATTTTTTTTTTTTTTTCATACTATTCGCTATTTCCCGCAATAGCGAGGTAGCGTTAAGAACAGAGGACTGGGCCTTTGAGGGAATATCCTCACCTGGACCTCTCCTCTGTTCCTTCTTTTGGAAAAAAAAAAAAAAAAAAAAAAAAAAAAAAAAAAAAAAACGTCACATTTCTGGCTAATAACTTCTCCATGCCGCTATAAGCACAACATTGTTCTTAACTAAGTTCTCAATGTACATAGTAGAGCAGCACATCCCTGCCCGGATCTGGACGCTTCCATCTCGCCCCTCGACCTGTATGTGACGTCATCACACATCTTCAGCCAGACCCTGGCGTTTATAGCCACTTCCTCCGGATGGCAATGGTACCCACAGTCCCGCCCTCACTTGGACTTTGAGTGTTTGATCATCACGAGGGTTGAAACTGGCAAGCTAAATCACACCCACCGCCCGGACTTTGGCCCTCGTAGCCAGCTGCATCAGCAGGACGTGGAGCACCTGAGTCTGAAATTCGACACTAAAAACTAGTATCATATCAGACAGGAGGTGACATCCTTAATCATACACACAGCTGGACGATCGCGTGTACAGCAGGTATGCTGGGCAGGAAGTACCAAGCTAAGTTACACCCTAGTCAGGGACCTTGGCATTCGCAACGAGCGCATCAAGAAATGGGGCACTACTGATCACTACATTCCGGGCCTCATACGAGACGTCGGCGACTTTGAGAGGAGTTGGCTGCCAATCTCTCCCCAGCTTCAGATGGTCGCGTTCACATTTCGCCCCGTGAATGCAAGCGATACAACACAAGGCTCTTCATTCGCTGAAAGTGGACGACATAACTGATCAGCAAGACAAGCATACTGGACGTTTAGCATCCATCAAGCATATGTTAAATCCCAGTCTTCTGAAACGAAGTGACACTAGCGTAAGAAATATAATAAGGTCAACTTAATACAAAATATTGTAGAACCACCGAGGGAGAACTGAGAAGATGGAAATCCACACCAGCGATGGTAAGAAGGCCGTGTTCCTTACGCTCTCCTGGAGAGGTAATAACATTATTCAAAGTAATGACATGAATCATTGTGGGCTTGTCTAATACATACGCCGCCCAAACTGTATTTACATCTTGACTCAAGAAATGGAAAATGATATGTATATCGAAAATCATTAACATATTTTCATCAGACTGCTGAAAAAAATGGAGTTTGATGAAACGCATCAAACATTCGTAACCCGAATAACCACAAGGAATAAAGACGTGAGACAGTTAGTCCTTAGGGGAAGTTGTGGCTCCTGATGATTTCCTCCCAGATACAAGCTACGATGTCTTCACATGTGAGATACACACTCACACCCGGTTCCTGGCACCTCCTTCCATTAAGACGGATAAAGTATGACGACAAAGAACGGATGTTGTTCATAAATCTAAACAGTGACTCGGTAAGTATCCAGAAGAGAGAAAGGATCGCAACCCAACTTTCTTTCATCGCTCATGTTTTCGTAATTTGTGTACGCGTCTCAGCAAAATCCAGCTACATATAAAAGCCTTTTACGGCCAATCAATGTAAGGTGCCCTTAATTTGCATGGGTTCGAGGGCAAGAAGTTAACAGCAGCACCGAACTACCAGGCCCAAGATATCGAGGAGGCGCCGCCGCAGTGTGGAAGCAGAGACGGTCTGGTAAGTGGTATAATCTGGTGCTCGCGATAAGGTCCCAGGAGTCCCTGAGCTCTCGTAAAAGACAAAGTTTGTTTCAGTGATATTCCCGGCGGGGGAAGGAACCCACCCCCGCCTCGCCCGGAGGAGTGTGATGACGGGTTACGCCAGCGGACGTATAAGGGTCATCGATATCGAGAAAGATTGACCTCGAGGTATCGACGGCCTGTGTTTAACCTAACCTAACCCACAGTGCATGACGGCATGACTCTTAGTCATATAAGATGGCCTGGCCTCTGACCTGATCCTACGGTCGTACACAGATCGTACCGTCGTGTTCAAGGGCCGTATCGTCGTGTCCAGAGGCCAGTATACAACGAATAAATGGCTTCATGCTGCCAGAGGCAGCCGGATACATATCATGATATAGTAGTCACTACGTTAGATGTTTTATGATCTAAAATTTCAGTCGTCAAGTCTTCCTCTTCCCGGAATATATAGTAATAATTCATCGTTGTGTTCTCTTGCTAATCTGCGCGAATTCATAGGTACACTCTGAATCTACAGTTTCTTTCTTCATATTTTCTATATTGTACTTTTCATGAATAAAATTTGACACACAGTCATGAATGATGAGTGGCAATTAATTGCTGAAATCCTTTACCTTGAATATGCCTAATTCACATCCAGTATGTAAGAATGAGTTATAAATGATCATACAGAAACGTCTACAATGTTGCATCATCTCACACTCTTCCTGGCAAGATTACTGGTCTTACCTTGTCTCATTAAAGCTACAGGGCTGGACTGACCCTCTCCACAGATGCATAATCCTGTTCATTCTTGCTCCTTCCCTTACGATTGTTTCCGTAAATTTCCTTTTATCATTACGATTCACGTTACTCCGAGCATCTATGACCTGCCACAGTAGAAGGAAAAAAGTTCCCATCTCAAAACTCATTCAATTACTCCTTTTCTTTCCTTCCCTCTTCTTATGTCCTTAAGTTCTTCAGGACTTCAACAAAAGGGATAGTTTTAAACCGGGATGACTGTTAATATGGTATCAGGCACGCCATATGCCATGTGTTAGCAGATACCTGTACAGGTTATGTTCAATGTTCTTACTGAGCTCAATTTTGAGCTCAATGATACGACCCCTGAGTATGAGGGCGTGACGTCTGACCTGATCCTTAATGATCAAGTCGAAGGACAAACCATCATATTCAAAGGTCGTTCCGTCGTGCTCCGGGGTTAATACGTATACGATTGATTTCAACAGCCTCAGTCTGCATGAGTACGTCTGTATGTTACATCTGTGAGGAAGGCATAGTGTACGTCTGTATGTCATATTTGTGAGGAAGACATAGAGTACGTCTGCATGTTATCTATATTCATAAGGAAGACACAGAGTACGCTTGAATGCTTTTTCGTCACGGTGAATCTGAAGAACTGACTTGTATTTACAATACTGCTTCTGTTAAGAAAAGGAGAGCATGAACCATCACAGCTCTCTCTCTCTCTCTCTCTCTCTCTCTCTCTCTCTCTCTCTCTCTCTCTCTCTCTCTCTCTCTCTCTCTCTCTGGTTTCATTTGGACTTCAAGTATTATGTAAGTAGCACTTGTGTCCGTGTTGGTTCTCTAATAGTAGATTACGGAGCTGTATATTTTCTTTGTCGTTAAAACAGAATGAAATATCATTTACCATAACCACAACACTGCATCTTCATATATTCTGAATAACTAACACATATTATCAAGATGAAAGTTACAAAACCATTATCATTATCAGTTTGGTTGCTATTATGATTTACCCAAAAATCGCTTTTCTACGTACATCAAGCATACCTAAGTATACAAAGTATTCTACGTCTCTACGTGTTTCAGCTACGCAACTCAGCATTAGAATCAGTTCAGTTTTTGATCTTATGTCTGTGCATGGTGAGTGCAGAGTATCTTAAACACTAATTGCTTAGATTATTACCAAATCATCCGGGTGACTTCCTTAACCAGGCACACAGACCTTCCCGTGTGTTTCTGGGTTTTAGCCCGAGCCTTCTGGGGTCTGTTAATGGATGCACGATGACCGTGTGATAAGACTATCATGTGACGCTACCAACCAAGCCACTCCCAGAGGCCCCATTGCCTCACCTGGAGAGCTCAGTTACTCTGACCACCAATCAGGTTTCCTCTGATCGGCCGATCTGATCGTTCAATAGTTTACAACTATCATGGGAACCTCTGTTGGCTGCTGTGGACGTGGCACCTTTGCCGTCATTGTATAATAGGCGTGAGGAAGAGAGCTTACAAGAAAGCTCGTCTCTTGATCGACTCTTGGGTGCGACGCAGCTGGGGTCATTCTAGTGCTCCCGAGATCTGACAATTGAATTAAGACTATAGATGTAGGAATAGGTTTCCTGGACAAATGTCTGAGCGGATAAGTCTTAGAATTTCATCTCATTCATTAACGTATTTTGAAGCGTATCAGTTCGCCTTCTTCTCTGCTCAAGCGTGTTCTGAAACCCAAGTATCTGCTCCAAAAGCATTTGAATTGTACATTGTCTGTCTATGTTAGCTTATATGATGTGTGGATTTCCCATGTGGCTCTCCGTAATAACCCTACCGATAGTCCTACAGTTCGACGGAAGATTAGCAAATATAATGTTTGAGCTCAGAAATCCTGCGGAGTTTGCACTGTCGAGGACTGATTTTCATTTTTCCGATCTGAATTTACAGCAATTTTTCCACACTGAAATAACCGTCCTTGGAGCAAACTTTGGAGAGGCCACACGGAAGGTGAGGGGAAACACCAGCTTAGACTAACCCAGTGGTCTACATGACAACATTATCACATATTAAGGTTCTCACTACAACTGCTCATTACAGACGTACAGTAAACGACAGACACACCGGACGACCAGTATGGTGAGAGTCTTTACTGCCACATCGGTAGTTGGTTGTTATAGAGCTGATATCGAATCATAAGTCATGTGTCGGTTCCTTTGACAGAGTGAAATTGGATGTCATTTCATATCGGCGATAACGATACGTTCGTTATGTCGATATAAGCGATCAATATGATAGCGACAGGCGAGGCAGCTACAGCTGTAATTGGTACACTCAGTTCTTCAGTATGATTACGTTAATCAATTACTTTGATTACTTGACAATTACTTTCCCGGAAAAAGTGAATACGAATTTGCTTTTGAAGCGTCGTTGTCATACATAACGTTCGTCCACGTTTCAAGAAATCCTTCTAATCTTATTAGGTCTCTTCATCCAGGTGATTTTTAGGATCACTCAGCTACGTAAAATTCTTCATTCCAATACAGATGATCCTTCCGGAGCAGATGCCGAGACCGACCTATGAAATAAAGCATATATCCACTCCCTCCTGGATGAGAGTGGAGAACCATTCTTTCCTTCCTTCAGCCCACATTGAGTCCACACAATATCTAAACTCGCTCGGTACGTCTATGGAGTCATTCTCCTTCAAACCACGCGATCTTTACAGTCTATAACCGTCATGGTATTGGCTGGGTGTATCTGGGCTTGGAAACTAAGTGAAAGCTCCTGATTTCATTCCTGTCGAGAGACATGCGCTGCTTCATACACGAGGAAACGTGGATTTTCTGGTTGGTGACGAGATAACAAAAATTGTAGAACAAGATTCTTAAATGTAGAAAAGCAAGAATAGTTTACCAATGCAGGATACATCATAGTTCTTTGGCCATAAAAACGAGATACTTTTGTAACATTAACCTTGACATTAGCATAAGCACAAGACAAAAGAAACATCGTCCAGCATGACACATAAGACAGAGAATGACTAGAACAGAAGGAACAGGAATATCTAAACCAGTTCCTCTTTTCCCTGAAATTCTCATGAAGAGGATTTGCTCTACATGGGGACTGTAAGAAGGGTTGAAGCTTAAGCTAATGTATGTAGACTCACGGGCTAGTTCTCACGATGGCAAAGACACAATGGGATCTAACATTTGCATAACACAAACAGAAACACTCGTAATATGGCGGAAGTGCTGGGTAAAAAAAGAATTAGAAGGGTTTTGGTAAAAAAAAAAGAAAAAAAGATGAAACTGGCTAACGAGACTAATTCACTTATTCAGATTCAGCAAACAGTCAGTTATTCCATCGATATGTTACAGGAAGTCTCTCCGTGACCCCCATGGGCAGTGTACAGATCCATCACACGTCAACGCCACACTATCATCATGAACAGAAATCACGACAGCCATATTGGCTCAATGAGTAGCGATAGTCAAGAGTTCATCAACCATGAGATTAATCAGGTCTCTGGCCAGCCACAGGTCATGATCACATCGACGGCCCGTCCTCAGCAACTTCATATTTGGATAAAACTCTTCAATGAGTAGGTTGTTGGCACATTTGCCAGGTCTCCATGTGGCAAACAGCCCTTGTCAGGCAACGTCCCCAAGCCTTCCTGACGTAAGACTGTTGGCCACACCCTGACACGGGCTCGTGTTACACGACGGCCTGTTCTCTGTCGTACAGTCACAACTGATGTTATTGATCTCGTTAACAGTTACCGGTCTATTCCCCACCCACCTCCTTCACCTCCTCATGACACATAGAGCTTCCATGAAGCTAATTTATGTATGAGAGAGAGAGAGAGAGAGAGAGAGAGAGAGAGAGAGAGAGAGAGAGAGAGAGAGAGAGAGAGAGAGAGAGAGAGAGAGAGAGAGAGAGAGAGAGAGAGAGAGAGAGAGAGAGAGAGAGAGAGAGAGAGAGAGAGAGAGAGAGAGAGAGAGAGAGAGAGAGAGAGAGAGAGAGAGAGAGAGAGAGAGAGAGAGAGAGAGAGAGAGAGAGAGAGAGAGAGAGAGAGAGAGAGAGAGAGAGAGAGAGAGAGAGAGAGAGAGAGAGAGAGAGAGAGAGAGAGAGAGAGAGAGAGAGAGAGAGAGAGAGAGAGAGAGAGAGAAGAGAGAGAGAGAGAGAGAGAGAGAGAGAGAGAGAGAGAGAGAGAGAGAGAGAGAGAGAGAGAGAGAGAGAGAGAGAGAGAGAGAGAGAGAGAGAGAGAGAGAGAGAGAGAGAGAGAGAGAGAGAGAGAGAGAGAGAGAGAGAGAGAGAGAGAGAGAGAGAGAGAGAGAGAGAGAGAGAGAGAGAGAGAGAGAGAGAGAGAGAGAGAGAGAGAGAGAGAGAGAGAGAGAGAGAGAGAGAGAGAGAGAGAGAGAGAGAGAGAGAGAGAGAGAGAGAGAGAGAGAGAGAGAGAGAGAGAGAGAGAGAGAGAGAGAGAGAGAGAGAGAGAGAGAGAGAGGCCATGTCCACCGGCTCAGACCACACGTCATAAAGTGTTATAATATCATGGTAGCTGCATCGTGGGCATGATGGGTCTTGGGATATGATAAAACAGTATTAGTTGTGTTGTCGGAATGGGTGATCTCCACAGCACAGACGGGAGAGTGTGACTCGTGTTTGTCTGGAGAGTGTGGTTTGTGATGGGTGTATGTATGGTGGGTAGGAGTTTACGGCTGGGCCGAGATGTGGAATGTTTAGTGCTTGTCAGTGTTATGTTTGTTTGTTTGTTTGTTTGTTTGTTTGTTGTGTGTGTGTGTGTGTGTGTGTGTGAGTTGGTGGGTGGGGGGTTGGATCTGAGTAGATGTTGCTGAAGTGTGAGGCAAGGGTAAGCTTTTCATTTCTACATGGTGGATGGTAGTTAGTAACAGTGTGGTTTGGGTGGGTGGCGCCTAGTCTTGCTGTAGAGAAATGAATGCTGAGCCTCCTGAGGTGGAACTGTATTGGGAGGATCTTTATTTCATTGTGTAGGTGTTGAGTGTTAATTGTTGCCAGGCAATCAGTCACTCTTCTGAGTGCATTGTCTTCTGTGGTTTGCAGCTTCGTTACATGTGCCTATGACAGAAAGAAAAACTAAACATTTGACGAGTAGTTCAAAAGTGGAGCAGATTAACTGTTTGTATGGGATGTTGAGGGGAACTTTTTCTTGTTAAAATCTGGTGCTAGTAGGTGTTCTGGGGGCATTCAGTGTGAGTGCTGCTTTTGTACTGATGTTATTGTTGTGGGGAGTAATTAGTATGCGTGTGTCGCATGTGATGCCTAGAGTTGTTGGTGTTTAATTAATTGGAAGTGATTGTTTATCAAAGATGACGTAGGGTGAAATGTCTGTCTGGGGTTATGACGTAGGGTGAAATGTCTGTCTGGGGTTATGACGTAGGGTGAAATGTCTGTCTGGGGTTTACAGAGCGACTGTAAACTTCTATGGAGATGCAGAAATCCTGTACTTGGTGAGCAACTGTTCCAATTTTATAATGTAGTGTTGTAAGATTGAAGCTGCTACTGTTTTGTGTCTGGGTAGGGGAGGTATCCAAAGTAAGAGTCATGGCAAGTGGTTGGGTGAAAAGAAAGTGGTGACAAAAGCCTTGTGTTAGATGAAATGTGGTAAGACCTCACCCTGATAACCGTAATCATTCCCACCTGCTCCACCGATCCCTCCACTTGCTCTAGAAGATGATTTGTGGATTCATAATGAAACCTCAAGACAATTCTTGAAGATATCTAACACAACCTCCCCATCCATGTCAAAGATTTTCTCTTATATTGACCGGTATGGGATTTCCCAATTAAGGCCATCTCAGGTGACAGAAATGAACAAAAGGAAAAGAAATCAGAAATTAACCACAGCTCTGCAAGTGTTTGTAAACTTGAATTTCAAAGGAATAAATGTTATAAGAAGCAGTGAAGACAAAAAAAAGAGGGAGGAGAATTCCGCATATATACATAAACGTTCACACACGCACATATACATATCTATATATTTCAAAGTATGCATACATATACATACAGACATATACATATTCATAATTGCTGCCTTCATCCATTCCCGTTGCCACCCCGCCACGCATGTAAAAGAATTCCCCCCCCCCCCCCCGAGGTAGCGCTAAGAAAAATCAAAAAAGGCCACATTCATTCACTCAGTCTCTAACTGACATGTGCAATGCACCGAAACCACAGCTACCTTTCCACATCAAAGCCCCACAAAACTTTCCATGGTTTACCCCAGACGCTTCACATACCCTGGTTCAATCCAATGACAGCACGTCCACCCCGCTATACCACATCGTTCCAATTCACTCTATTTCTTGCATGGCTTTCACCCTCCTCTATGTTTAGGCCCCGATCGCTCAAAATATTTTTCACTCCATCCTTCCACTTCCAATTTGGTCTCCTGCTTCTCTTCGTTCCCTCTACCTCTGACACACACATATCCTCTTTGTCAATCTTTCCTCATTCATTCTCTCCATGTGGCCAAACCATTTCAACACACCCTCTTCTGCTCTCTCAACCACACTCTTTTTATTACAACACATCTCTCTTACCCTTACATTACTTACTTGATCAAACCACCTCACACCACATATTATCCTTAAACATTTCATTTCCAACATATCCACCCTCCTCCGCACAACCCTATCTATAGCCCATGTCTCGCAACCACATAACACTATTGGAACCACTATTCCTTTAAACATACCCATTTTTGCTCTAATAGATAACGCTCTCGCTTTTCACACATTCTTCAACGCTCCCAGAACCTTCGCTCCCTCCCCCACCCTGTGACACTTCCGCTTCCACGGCTTCATCCGCTGCTAAGTCCACTCCCAGATATCTAAAACACTTCACTTCCTCCAGTTTTTCTCCATTCAAACTTACCTCCCAATTAACTTGTCAGTCCACTCTACCGAACCTAATAACCTTGCTCTTATTCACATTTACTCTCAACTTCCTCCTTTCACACTACTTTACCAAACTCAGTCACCAACGTCTGCAGTTTCTCACTCGAAGCAGCCAACAGCTCTGTATCATTAGAGAACAACAACTGACTCATTTTCCAGGCCCTCATCCACGACAGACTGCATACTTGCCCCTCTTTCCAAAACTCTTGCATTTACCTCCCTAACCACCCCATCCATAAACAAATTAAAACAACCATGGAGAAAACACGCACCCCTACCGCAATATATATATATATATATATATATATATATATATATTGATTGAGAGGGTGAAGGCATGTACAGAGCATCAGATTGGGGAAGAGCAGTGTGGTTTCAGAAGTGGTAGAGGATGTGTGGATCAGGTGTTTGCTTTGAAGAATGTATGTGAGAAATACTTAGAAAAGCAAATGGATTTGTATGTAGCATTTATGGATCTGGAGAAGGCATATGATAGAGTTGATAGAGATGCTCTGTAGAAGGTATTAAGAATATATGGTGTGGGAGGCAAGTTGTTAGAAGCAGTGAAAAGTTTTTATCTAGGATGTAAGGCGTGTGTACGTGTAGGAAGAGAGGAAAGTGATTGGTTCTCAGTGAATGTAGGTTTGCGGCAGGGGTGTGTGATGTCTCCATGGTTGTTTAATTTGTTTATGGATGGGGTTGTTAGGGAGGTGAATGCAAGAGTTTTGGAAAGAAGGGCAAGTATGAAGTCTGTTGGGGATGAGAGAGCTTGGGAAGTGAGTCAGTTGTTGTTCGCTGATGATACAGCGCTGGTGGCTGATTCATGTGAGAAACTGCAGAAGCTGGTGACTGAGTTTGGTAAAGTGTGTGGAAGAAGAAAGTTAAGAGTAAATGTGAATAAGAGCAAGGTTATTAGGTACAGTAGGGTTGAGGGTCAAGTCAATTGGGAGGTGAGTTTGAATGGAGAAAAACTGGAGGAAGTGAAGTGTTTTAGATATCTGGGAGTGGATCTGGCAGCGGATGGAACCATGGAAGCGGAAGTGGATCATAGGGTGGGGGAGGGGGCGAAAATTCTGGGAGCCTTGAAGAATGTGTGGAAGTCGAGAACATTATCTCGGAAAGCAAAAATGGGTATGTTTGAAGGAATAGTGTTCCAACAATGTTGTATGGTTGCGAGGCGTGGGCTATGGATAGAGTTGTGCGCAGGAGGATGGATGTGCTGGAAATGAGATGTTTGAGGACAATGTGTGGTGTGAGGTGGTTTGATCGAGTAAGTAACGTAAGGGTAAGAGAGATGTGTGGAAATAAAAAGAGCGTGGTTGAGAGAGCAGAAGAGGGTGTTTTGAAATGGTTTGGGCACATGGAGAGAATGAGTGAGGAAAGATTGACCAAGAGGATATATGTGTCGGAGGTGGAGGGAACGAGGAGAAGAGGGAGACCAAATTGGAGGTGGAAAGATGGAGTGAAAAAGATTTTGTGTGATCGGGGCCTGAACATGCAGGAGGGTGAAAGGAGGGCAAGGAATAGAGTGAATTGGATCGCTGTGGTATACCGGGGTTGACGTGCTGTCAGTGGATTGAATCGGGGCATGTGAAGCGTCTGGGGTAAACCATGGAAAGCTGTGTAGGTATGTATATTTGCGTGTGTGGACGTATGTATATACATGTGTATGGGGGTTGGTTGGGCCATTTCTTTCGTCTGTTTCCTTGCGCTACCTCGCAAACGCGGGAGACAGCGGCAAAAAAAGAAAAAAAAATATATATATATGTATATATATATATATATATATATATATATATATATATATATATATATATATATATATATATATTTTTTTTTTTTTTTTTCAAACTATTCGCCATTTCCCGCATTAGCGAGGTAGCGTTTAGAACAGAGGACTGGGCCTTTTTTGGAATATCCTCACATGGCCCCCTCTGTTCCTTCTTTTGGAAAATTAAAAAAAAAAAACGAGCGGGGAGGATTTCCAGCCCCCCGCTCCCTACCCTTTTAGTCGCCTTCTACGACACGCAGGGAATACGTGGGAAGTATTCTTAATCTCCTATCCCCAGGGATAGGTTAGGTTAGGTTGAGTGAGAAATAAATAGAAAAACAGATGGATTTATATATGGTATTTATGGATCTGGAGAAGGCATATGATAGGGTTGATACGGATGCTTTGTGGAAGGTATTAAGAATATGTGGTGTGGGAGGTAAGCTGCTAGAAGCAAAGAAGTTTTATCAAGCGTGTAAGGCATGTGTACGAGTAGGAAGAGAGAAGGGTGACTGGTTTCCAGTGAAGGTCGGTCTGCAGCAGGGGTCTGTGATATCATTACGGTTGTTTGATCTGTTTATGGATGGAGTGGTTAGAGAGGCAAATGCTAGAGTTTTGGAGGGGGGGGGGGGGTCGAGTACACAGTCCGTTAGGGATGGGAGGACTTGGATATATATATATATATATGTATGATATATATATATGTATGATATATATATATATATATATATATATATATATATATATATATATATATATATATATATATATATATATATATATATATATATATATATATCATACTTGATGGCCGTTGCCCACGTCAGCGAGATAGCGCCAGGAAATAGATGAAGAACGGCCCATACACAGACATATACATATATACCCATGTATATATTCATACTTGCTTGCCTTCATCCATTCTCGACGCCACCCCGCCCCACATGAAACAGCATCGCAATCCCCCGCTTCAGCGAGGCAGCGCCAGGAAAACAGACAAAGGAGGCCACATTCGTTCACAATCACACCCAGTTCCTAGCCCTACTGTAAAATGCAATCTAACTTCATGCTTTGCTTGGGGAGGATATCTGACACACATAGCAAAGTTCCCAGGCGTAAGACTATATGGCAGCGCCACCGTCAGGAGGCCACGAGGACGACGTGTGGCCGTGTGGATGACGACACGGGAATTTCAAGGTCTTCCCTAGACGGGTGCCACCCAGCCGTGGCACCTGGCACCACTATCTTATCTTGAGGAGGCTCTGCTTAACCCCACGTGAACCATGTGTCTCGTGAGAGCGTGGTGCTCCCGGGGGCCAGTAAGGGATGACGCGATGGGAGAGGTAAGTAGCCAGGGGCAGTGGCTGAGGGAAGGGGATGGGAGGAAAGGGAGGATAGGGAGAGAGGAAGGGTGAACACTGACTCAAAATACGAGTAATTGCGACCCGTTCTTGCCAGGAGGCAGGGCTAACCCGTAGCGCTCACTGCAGGGAAATCTAGCGTCACGAAGAACGGGTTCGATTCAGTTATGTTTTGTCAAGTTTTATGAGTGAAAAGCAGCGATGCGAAAGCCAGCAGCCCTCGTGTGGGTGAGCCGAAAAGAAAACACAACTACCCGGGCCAAAGGAGTGATATGCGACAGCCACTCAAGTGCTGGCTAAACTACACAGCCATCACTGACCCTCCCGATACCCAGTTGGGTAGTACCTGTAGAAATTCCGTGGTCTGTGGCTGCACACACACACACACACACACACACACACACACACACACACACACACACACACTCGAGAGAGAGAGAGAGAGAGAGGGGGGGGGGGTTACATAAATACACAGACCACGTAGACCCAAGGTCCAAGCGTGGTGGTCTGGCCTTAAACATACTGAAAAAGGTGCAATCAACAGCGGCAGAAGAAAAGAATAGCAGAGCAAGGCTCTCTCCCCAGCCTCCGACAACACGCCCGCTGGGAAACACGTAGAAAACAAATGACAACTTGCCGGATTAACATGGCTGAAGGAAAGTTTTTATAACAAAGTCAGAAGGTAGAATGAACGTAAATATGTCATGCATCCCATCACCAACGACACTCAACCCTTGATCTTTCTTTATACAGGCAATACTGAGGATAAACTTTGAGTTCCAACCTCGCGACTTGCTACGTCCATAACACTCTTGATGTGGAAAGTAAATAATAATTTCTTCTTATTTCCTTTAAGCAGGCGACACCGGTTAATCAATGTTGGTAAGTATAAGTGGTTGAGAAGGTAACATAACAATGTTGGTAAGTACAAGTGGTTGAGAAGGTAACATAACAATGTTGGTAAGTATAAGTGGTTGAGAAGGTAACATAACAATGTTGGTAAGTACAAGTGGTTGAGAAGGTAACATAACAATGTTGGTAAGTATAAGTGGTTGAGAAGGTAACATAACAATGTTGGTAAGTATAAGTGGTTGAGAAGGTAACATAACAATGTTGGTAAGTATAAGTGGTTGAGAAGGTAACATAACAATGTTGGTAAGTATAAGTGGTTGAGAAGGTAACATAACAATGTTGGTAAGTATAAGTGGTTGAGAAGGTAACATAACAATGTTGGTAAGTATAAGTGGTTGAGAAGGTAACATAACAATGTTAGTAAGTATAAGTGGTTGAGGAGGTAGAATATATACCACTACGTTATGATGACTGTTGACATGAAATATTCAATACTGGCGAGTGACAGGTGATGATCAAGCCTACTTTTCAAGACATCAAAAGTGTTGCTCTGGAAAACAATTTCGTGGGAGCTTATTCCACGCGCCAGTGATGACGGAGGTAGAGAAATATATTTTGCAATCCAGGGTAACTTGGCAACTCCTAAGGTTTGCTCCACTCCCTTCTCGCTGGTGGTACTGAGGGGGACCGTGAAGAGATGAACAATATCGACGATACAGAATCCTTGAATTATATCTAGACCTTCTACCAACTTGCCTCGAGCCGGAGGAGATTCTGCCAAAGGGTAGGGCTAAAGTGTAGCCATCTTCGAATGCTATGCTTCAGCCCTCATGTGAAGGCTTACGTGTCACATGGACAGATTTTACGTTCGCGGCCTGAAAGCCCACATGTAGGAGAGACAGAAAGGAAAAAAAAAAGAAAAAAGAAAAAGAACAGCTATCTGGGTCAAATGAGTAAAACTTGACAGCCACTGAAGTGCTAGCTCACTGTGTAGCCGTCGGTGAACTTCCCGATATAAAGGTGGGTAGCAACCGATACTATGCCACCTTGCTCGGTGGATCCCTACCACCCACTGGTGTGAGAGAGAGAGAGAGAGGAGAGAGAGGAGAGAGAGAGAGAGAGAGAGAGAGAGAGAGAGAGAGAGAGAGAGAGAGAGAGAGAGAGAGAGAGAGAGAGAGAGAGAGAGAGAGAGAGAGAGTATAAGGCGCTATATACACTCCAAGCTACCGTCTTCTCCATCCTAATGCATCCCAGCAGTTCACCCCCAGACTGTGTCCCTCTCGAAAACAATATCATCTGCTGCACCGGGAGAGAGAGCTATCTAACAATCAAATTGAATTTCTCTCCGCTGTGAGATTATTTCCAGATTGTGTAGTCATTACAGTGAAGAATTTATTGGCGAGATGATCATGGTAGGTTATATATTTCACGCAACATCTTGGCCCCTTGATTATAAACACATTTTCCTTTTATAATGTGTCCGAGACGCGAGACCGATATTTGTCTCCTGTCCTCATATGCAAGTTAAAAGATCTCACTGCTCGTGGAAGACGCGGGCAAATATGCAGCGACTGGTTATCCGAAGTGAACAGTGATAAACTGCAACTGATCCTTTTGTGTCAACGGGAGACGCATATAGAGACCCTTGGCATTGTGAGGTAGGAACAGCTTTAACCAAGGAAGCGAACACAGTATGCAAATGAGGTACCTGTTCTGTGGCTATCATTTGTCTTGCGAACACTTAGGGAGTGAGTGGAAGATTATACCCGCTGCAAGATGTTATATTTATAACCCCAGTGAGACCAAATGAACTTTAAGCGATTCTCTCCACTTCATTCTCGATGCCCGAGAGAGGAGCGTGGTATTTACGGTGTAAGACGGGACAACTCGAAGTGTATTGCTTCATTCAATACCTTGACACAGGAGACCACAAAATGATTAACTCATCCTCATCCATTAAGGAATCTCTACTACGCCACGTCCAACAACTGGAAACAGACTCGGACGTCGGAGATAACTAAACACCTCCTCCTCTTCGAGTGGATGTTCGCAAAGACTTTCAATTTAGAAGCCTGACCGGTCATATTACACTCAACGCGAGGAGGTTAACGAGACAGCCAGGCATCGTAAGTCCTAACTGAGCGTAGAGTGGAAATAAAAATTAGGGTGCGGGGTCAGAGATCACCGCCTCCGCTACACCAGGGCTGACAGACTAAGTGGGGCCTACGTCCTCCCGTCCAGACAGACCCCGGGTGAACGCCGCACCTCTACCCTCAGCCTCATGCCGCCCTCCCCTGCACCTTCTGCTGCGTCCGCCTCGCTGTCACCGGGAACTGAGGCGCCAGCAGCCAGCGGATTAGAAAGCGACCGCGCGGTACTTACTGTAGCAAGAACAGCATTAAACCTATATATCTGCTCCGTTAGTATAAGCACCACCAGCAGAGAAAACAGCCACGGGATCGCCAGTGACGGCAATAGCAGTAAGGTAGCTGCAACAAGAGCAGCAAAACAGCCATCAGAAATAGCAGTAGCACCAACAACAACTGTTTTAAAGCGTCCGCAGCATCACAATTACCAACAGTCGCAGCTACATGTGCTGCTACAGCAGCCGCTATCATTAGCAACACCCGTGCCATTATCAACACCCGGTATCAGCAGCACCAGTGGTATCAATAGCAACATGAAGAGCATTAAATCCACCAGCACTTAAGTGTTCCACGTCTCACGTCTGGGGATTCTGTCCTCTTCACACCAGGTTAATGAACGGTGGTATGATGAGGCACACACACCACTGGGGACTTTTCCCCGTTTTTCCACATCATGGACGAGACCTGAGCCACCGAATCGCTCGGTCATACACCCACCTGACTGACGCATCGCTACGTGTCGCAACGCATCAACAACACGTTCACTAGGAGGTGTTACCAGTGACTAATTGGGAAGTGGTTCTAAGGCGTTAAAGACAAACGTTCGCTTAATTGATTTCTTAAAAAGCTTTCTCTGAGGCCATATCTTGGATACTGAGAATACTCACTGTTACGTTCCATAAATTCTTCTTCAATTAGAAGTTTTTGCTCATACAAGGCAATTGTAGCATAATAAAGTAAATAACTAAAATCAAACATCATATGCAACAGAGACCTCTCATATAAACCCCTTGCTCAGCTTAACGTAATAAATACAGTATATATTTTGTTGCTGCTTCAGATATTCCCTTGACATACCACCTGATATAATTTCATTGCAACAGCTATAAAACCTGATTCAACTATGATACAACAGCAACATTCACCATGCTATCAGTCTGTCTTCTCTAAGAGATGAACATACACACCAACAAAATATTGGTGTGTATGTCTTTGCTATGGATAACACAACTATGGAACCGAGACTGAAATGGACAAGATGTACTTGACAGACTATGTTGTTGATCAAGGTACCACATGTTATGAGAGAGCCGTGTACATAACCCTGCTTGTGCCTCACCATCCTCACCGGTTATTATCGGCACGAGAGCAGGGGGGGTATCCGTCACCCAGGCAGTACCACCATGATAGAGACTAAGGGATATGCCTTTCCCTACTTAGGAGGTTTTTCCTTTGGCCACAGACACACCATAGGGCCAGACGTGGTCTGAAACATGGACTGACACTCCCTACTATCATCTACGTCTGGTTACGTCCCATTTTTCTATTCACTGTCTTCCTTCATTCTAGATTTTGTCTTCTATTCTATTTCCTCCTTCATTCTTTACAAATATCTGCTGATGCGCCCATGTTTCACGATATACAGTCCGCTGTGAAAAACGGTTTACGGAGTCTCCGCCAAACGTTATGAAGTTGCTCTTGGGTCCGCTACACTTGAGGGTGTGGAGACAAGACAGCATCGACACTTGGTTTAGGACCAACATGTGTCTGGCTGACACCCTGTTGTGCGACACTGGAGAACTCGGGATAAAGAGATTCATCATTTTGCCTCCCGTTCATTGCCCTGCCTCAGCACACTGTACTGTACTGCCTCAGCAACACTGTACTGTACTGCCTCGGCACACTGTATTGTACCGCCTCGGCAATTCTGTACTGTACCGCCTCGGAAACACTGTACTATACTGCCTCGGCACACTGTATCATACTTCATCTCTGACAGCAAGTCCTGTTCAATGAAGCCAACATTACACCATCATTCATGTGGCACACCATGAGGGCTAAGATACAACCTCTTTACTAACACTACGAAGATTAGGCCATATGATAGCAAACGATACAACCACATCGTTTGATCTTCCTGCTTATCATGTTGAGCTCCGTTCCTAGAATAAACCGCACACTTCACCAAATTGCATCCTTGATATTGTGTACATAAAAGCATATGGCTACTAAAAGTGCAGGTATTGTTTGAGACAAGCTGGGGACGAGTGTGAGTGAGGAGGAGGGTTTGTGAAGTGGGCGAGCAAGCCGTTGTTTTGACTGGTGAAAATGAAAGTAATGATGCAGACATTACCCCAGTAACGAAACTTAACTTCCAGTGGACTTACTATTTGAGTACATAAAGCAGTATAATGCGATCTAGTCTCTTATGTAGGGAGGGTAAATCTATTCTTTCTAGATGCACTACATTAGCATTTTGTTATTCCGTAAATACAACTGCCAACATAAGCCCCAGGGAAAGCAGGAAAACTCAGCTACATAATCCCCTACACTAATTTGTGCGGTTGATAGGGTATGTGGTATTTACATCAAGCGCATACAAGCTCCCGGTTCCCATGAACACATTCTGAACCTTTATACAATCCTTTAATGGTTCAGTCAACAGACCATCATCGTCATTATGATCCTCACACAGTAGCTGCAGTAACATTCATATCCTTCCAACATGGTCAGCAGTAGACCATTATCACGCCACCTCACATGATGCCCCATACACGATACGTTAACCTATGGTAACACCACACAAACATGCCCTATTACCACACGAATATCAGGCAAGAGAAGAGTACCGCCGTTTATTCCTCCATATGCAATATTTACGATCAAACGTGTCTGGCTTGTGTTCTGATGTCTTCCAACCCCCCCTTGAGGTTACGGCCTCCCAGAGTTTTCCGATTCATCATGTGCCACTTCTAACTTCATTCAAGCTAAAATCACTAATTTTCACTTCTTTTTTCAATTTTCTTTTCCTTTAGAGGTTTGACCGTTAACTAAGTACAAAAATGTGGCCTAAACACACTCATGCCTTCCCAGTTCGACCTTACTCTCTCTATATATGGGGTCGAATATTCCCTTTAACATGATTAATGATAATCCAACCCTTCGATTTACCAACTATGTCGAGACGACTTATTTCCCTCTAACTCTCACAATTATTTTCGATCCCATTTCTTGATAGCGTAGAACAATTAATACCCTAGTCCATTAATCAGACACATGACCACTTTTCCACACTGTCGTACATACTTTCCAGCTCTCTATATTTGTAGCTTTACCTACAATCTTCATCGCTTCACTCACTTCTCCATCTCTGCTCCCTGCTTTCCCAATCTGATCACGCATTATTTTTACTCTCACCTCCTCCTTTGTAATATTATCCTCTTTCCCAAAGCTATTTCTCTAGTTTCTTATTCCCTGTCCCTATCATAACAATGGCCATCTCATTTATATCACTATCTCCAATCATTTCTCTACCAGACTCTCCCCTGCACTTACGGTTTTAATTTGTTAAAATGTCTCCCAGATTTGCCTGTCACAGCGTGACTCCTCACTCTCACATCCCTCCTGCATCTAAGTTCCTCCTTCTAAAAGAGACAAAATCCTCATCTGTTTTTCTATTATTCATTTGCATCAAGCTCTTAACTCTTTATTCATGATCTACTCTTTCTCTTGCATCTATCCAACAATATATTTGGAATATTCAGCTTCTTGCCTACTTTCACATTTTTTTTTCCAATTTCCTTCATACATCCTCATTCCACCATGTTGTTCCTGTATATACCCACAACCCAAGCATACAGCGTCGCATACCACGGTGACACCTTCCAAGAAATGGCATGAGGCCCGCATAACCAGACGCATCATCACCACACCGAATGGAGAAGGGACCAAACCTCTCACGACACGAGGGAAATTGTGATGGTAATCCACCAGCGTTACCACACGAGTACCACAGGACCCACACGAAAACCTCTCACGACACGAGGGAAATTGTGATGGTAATCCACCAGCGTTACCACACGAATACCACAGGACCCACACGAAAACCTCTCACGATACGAGGGAAATTGTGATGGTATTCCACCAGCGTTACCACACGAGTACCACAGGACCCACACGAAAACTCCATACCTCCATCGTGCGTACAGTTGGCTGTTACCAGAACTGTACGAGCCAGCTCTTCCTGGAGCCAACCCTCCCCGCCCGTCTGCTTATTGTTATGTCTTTAGCCTCGACTTCTTACATCTGGTATACCTTGCTCAGGTGTTTTTTTTTTCTCTCTCTCCATCAGCGGATTAGGTTTGTTTACCATTGGCATATATGCAGGAGGGATGTTGTGGATTCCCGCGGTGTCAGGGGTGGGTGAGAGGGCATGACCTGATCCCTTCTGTTTTGTGGTGTATACGTGAGGCCGGAATGTTGCCTCACCGAAATGAAACTTCCCTTCAGACGGCTGGCTATGTGTGTGTGTGTGTGTGTGTGTGTGTGTGTGTGTGTGTGTGTGTGTGTGTGTGTGTGTGTGTGTGTGTGTGTTTCAAGTTAATGATTATTCTTGTCGGGATTTTGGGCTGATATATGTTAAGAACGCCACAAAAGAGGCTATAATATCTAAAGTCTACAAATGTATATGAAGACTAATATTCTAACAGATACATCTCGCTGTATATTTAAGAAAATTTTCGTCTGTCATCATCATTCCATTATTCATGACAACATCATTTGGCATGTAACCTTGTCATAGGTCAAAAGATTCTAGTATCTGTTATCTCCAGGTTCCATCACTGCAACCCTCTTATCTGGCTTATCCAGCATCCATTTTCTTTCTTAACTTCTTCAGAGATTCACAAACTATACATTATTTCTTAACTTCAGAAATGTTGTGACCAAGCGTTTGAACAGAATGGAATCAGGAAAGTCAACAGTACGGAACTCTATGTATTATATTCCTATTTCTTATATCAGTGTGGAGCAGAACCCATCTGAAAAATGCCTTAGACTGTGATGAATATTCCCGTGTATATCCATCCATCTCAATATATATATATATATATATATATATATATATATATATATATATATATATATATATATATATATATATATATATATATATATATATATATATAAAGAAGACTACATCGTCTTCCATATCTGCTCTAGTGGGGATATGACTATCCTACCGATGATCTGTGTCATATGTAAATCTAATCTATGGACACGTTATCTGTTGCCTCTGACAAGACCCAAGGATGACTATTGATCCGTATCATTACTGGCGGCCTCGCCCACCGTATCCCCAGGTAAAACATATCCTACATACACACACCTGCACCAACGTAAACATGTTCAGTGTCACAATCACATATCCAACAGACTGCTACACACACACACACACACACACACACACACACACCTAATGTCGAACTAACATTCTTGTATACACCTACGGGCCTACACTGTCACACTCACTCAGTTAAAGGTGACCTTAATCCGAAAATTATCCATCGGGATATAAACTGCAGAAATCCATGTCTTGACAGGGACTTGGGAGTCGACATTGTGCTTAACCTGTCACCAGAGTTTGACCTCAGGAGAACTGTAAAGGTGACAAAACGTCTGCTGGCAAATATAAGAATTGTAATCAAGTATGTGGATAAGGAAGTATCAAGAGAGGTTTTCAAATCCTGCATAATCTAAAACTGGAATTGAGTCTCAAGTTGGGTCAACTCAACGAATTCAAGAGGTTGAGAGAACTAACAGAGAAGATCCAGAGAAGGACAACAAAGACAGTACCAGAATTAAGAGTGCCCACTTACAGTGAGACCTCAGAGGCCATACGTTTGTCCACCATGAAAGAGAGAGAATAAGTGGGAACCTGATCACAAGTTTAAGTTTTTATGCCAGTCTGACGACGTCATCAGTGAATAGTTCTTCAAACGATGTAAAGACAAGACAAAAACCAGAGGTCATAACGTGAAATGGATCTAGAAACTTCTTGGAAAAGATGTAACGAAGAAGAACATTTATATCATAAGAATAGTTAATGATTGGAAGAAACTGTAATATGAGATAGTGACTGTGGACGACATACATGAGTTTAAAAAGTTCTATGATTGTGCAGAAAGTTCAAGGAATGGGGGGGGGGGGGAAGGGGGAAGGAAGAGTAGTAGAGAGACAGGGGGAAGGAGGGGGGGGGTGCAGTAGAAATAGGTAAATAGTAATCGGTAATTGCTCACTTGCATGCACCTGTGGACGTAGGGTTACGTTCACACACCGGGACAAACAATTATACATATAATGTCATTCTTGTATTCCTACACACAAGGACACACACCAATGCGCCATACAGAAACACCTGCAATCACCTTCACACACCAAATATCACACACACACACACACACACACACACACACACACACACACACACACACACACAATATGTAGTTTATTCTGGTATGTGTGTGTGTGGGGGGGGGGTGAGTGTAAAATAAGAGTAAAGACATGGCACATATGTAAGAGAAGAGGTAAGACGAGTGTAAAACTCTCTACGTAATACACAAATAGCAATAAAAAAACAGTAGTCACACACACAAACACACACACACACACACACACACACACACACACACACAGAGGCAGGCAGGCAGGGCGTTGAAAAGCATGTACCAACAGTAAGGAAAAGCTAAAGAAGGACGGAGGGCACATATGGATGAATAGTTAAGCAGGAGGTGTAGTAAAGGAGAGGAACATATTATGGAACATGTATAAGAACACAGGGGTCGGACTGCACGTAACAGATACATGGGGATGAAATGCCTACATCAGGATAAGAAGGGAGGAACATGTGAGGTATAAAATATATACGATAGGTCGAAAGAACAGTGAAAACCGTTTCACAAATCTACAACGGGCAGGCAAACTACCAATCGAGAACCAAATCATTTGATTGAGAGACTCAGAGGGGAAATGAATGATACAGATGAGGACACAATAGAGAACTTTAGTATGAAGTTACAGTGTGTGTGTTTATAGTCGAAGATCCAGAGAAGTGGTAACAGTATCCACGGAAGAGGATGACACCTTTAAGAACATCGAAGTCATTTCAGAAGAGAAGAAGCCCATGAGAAAGCCAGATCCGTACAAAGGCCCTAACCCAACAAGTATCTCACCGTTTGTATTCAAGGAGCGCACGAACCACCTGCGATGACTGGCTAATGTTCTAACAAGGTGACAGAGATGTAGCCTTAATTATAAGCCAGGTTACTGGAGAAGGTAATTATAAAGCAGTTAGATGAGTACTTGTCTGGCAGTAAATACCTACGCGGAGGACAGCTTGGGTTCGTAAGGAAATGATGGCGAGTGAGGAACCTACTGAATCTTGAAGAAAGAGTAAGTAAGTAACATCCTGGAAATGAAGGACGGATGGGTGGACTGGAGATTCCTGGAGTGCTGGGAGGCCTTTGAGATTGTCACCCACTTTAAGCTAAACCTCAAGATGGAGTCAGAGAGGGCTGCTTAGATGGATTAATAGATATTAAACTCAGAAAGAATAGAGAACACGTGTCAGGGGAACCGCCTCATGTTGGACGAGGGTGGCAAGTGGGCTCCCTTAGTGCACACACTTGGGACCATCACTGTTCCTCATCTATGTAAACAATTTACTTGATGAGGCGGATTCATACCTTGATATGTTTATACAAAATCATAAATGAAGTGCGAAATATTAGGGGCTTTGAAATGGTCTAAAGGGACCGAGATAACTGCAGCAATGGCCAGGTAAACAGTTAATAGAACTTGACCCTGGTCCCTGTAAAGTCATGAAGATGGGAAAGGTCTAAAAAATATAACAAAATGCAAACTGTGAGAGGGATCTATGAGTCGACATCGTGCTAAACGTGTCATCGGAATAATACGTCAGAGGGAGCGCGAGGGGTAAAAAAAAATCACAATAGTCACAACTACTTTTAATTTCGTGGACACTGAGATGTTTAAGTCAGATATACACGACGTATCTTCGCCCTCAGCCAAAATACGCCGCTGCAGTATGATCACTGTACTTGAAAGAGTGACACTGAGTAGCTGGACAGGTTCCAAAGGCCTACAACACAAATGGCACCAAAAACAGTAGGAATGACACACCAAGAGACGAGGGAAGTCCTCAACCTACCTACACAAGAAATGAGTTCAGGAAACATGGTTACTAAATAAGAGGCCATGATGAGGTGAACAGTCAGTTCTTCGACGTCACAGGTGTCCAGGACTGAACAAAAGGAGAGAGAGTACGGAGGGACGTGAGGAGACACATCTACGGCAAGAGGGTTGTGAACCTCATTAACAAGACAAAAAGAAGAGCATGTAAATGCGACAACCACTGGAAACGTCAGAGAACTATATGGCATTAAGGCAGGGATAACAGGCAGCCCTCACAAATGTCAATTACCTTCCCATGTGCACAAATAGGTAACAATAAATACGTAAACACACACACACACACACACACACACACACAGGCCACCTGGGAAGTAGGAAAAGGCTGGAGTTATCAACATGCAAACGGACTTGAGACAAGTTCCACGGTTGATCATTTGCATGGCTGAAGCTCACCTTACGTAAATGCAAAGTGATGAAGATGAGACCCAGCGGAAGATGCTCTCGTCATGGCTATAATCTTGCAGGAAAAAAAAGTTACATGTTTCTCTGTGTGAAAGGAACTTGGGGGTCGATATTTTATGTAACCTATCGCTAGACCAACCTCGGGACCATTGTTAAAGAGGCAAACATTCTATTGGTTAAATTCAGAACTGCATGTAAGTATATGGATAAGGAAGTTATCAATTAACTATTTACAACTTAGATCTGAAGTAGAATACGGATCTCAAAGTAAGTCAATACACTGAAATCAAATTGATTTCACAGAGAAGGGCCGGAGGAGGGTTACGAAATTAAGGAGAGTTACAGGGAGATGCTACATACAGTTACGTGAAATGACACTGATACACAGGTAAGAGACTCTGTACCTGCCCACCTTGGAAAACAAAGGAGGAAACTCAACTATAACCTTCAAGTCTCTGGATCAATTCGTCATGGTCTAACTGTGAACATTTCTACGAAAGATGCGAGGATAAAGCAACCAGACTTCATAGCGAGGAATCAGTAAGAAACATGCTAAAACAAAGATATTAGAAGTATTTTTACTGTATTAGAGTTGTGGATGAATGAATTAAGCTTCGTAAGTTATTCTATAGTAAAAAGTTCAGATGGGGCCTAACGGGTATAGAATTTCCTCCCTGGACTATACAAATGGGGAACACACAACATGAACGTAAAACTCTCTTCCCGTCACACATAAATAGTAATCACACACACACACACACACACACACACACACACACACACACACACACACACACACACACACACACACACACACACACACACAAACACATATACATACACATACGCACACACGCACACAAACCTCTCCACACTGACATACACCTGTCCCTTGAGCACGACGGCGCGACCCAAGTACGACTCTTTACAAGCACCCTTCCTCATACCTACACACACCCACTACATACACTGTCCCTTAAAAACCATTACCTCCAACTCACATCCTCTGGTTCACCTACAAAGACCCACACCCACCCACTGCCAACTCTTTAATGGCAAACACAAGATTTATTACGCTAATTTTTTAACACAAAACTGCTTTTTAGAGAATATGATAAATGTTTCTTATATACTCTTTAAATTCAATATTCCTCTCTCTCTCTCTCTCTCTCTCTCTCTCTCTCTCTCTCTCTCTATATATATATATATATATATATATATATATATATATATATATATATATATATATATATATATATATATATATTCTTTATTTTCTTACATATTCGCCATTTCCCGCGTTAGTGAGGTAGCGTCAAGCACAGAGAGCTGAGCTTTAGAAAGAATATTCTCACTTGGCCCCCTTCTCTTTTCCTTCTTTTGGGATATTAAAAACGAGAGGGGAGGATTTCCAGCCTCCCGCTCCCTCGTCTTTTAGTCGCCTACTACGACATGCAGGGAATACGTGAGAAGTATTCACTCTCCCCTATCCCCAGGGATAATACATACATACATACATGCATACATACATACATACATACATACATATATATATATATATATATATATATATATATATATATATATATATATATATATATATATATATATATATATATATCAGTGCATCATAAATCCAAACAAACCCTAAGCTACTATCTCAAATGTGTCTGATATGATACCGCCTTAGATATCAAATATCGCAAATAATCATCTCTATAGAAGACTGCCTACGAAAGGTGCTAGTACGCTAGTGTTAGGGATAAAAATGGGCGTGACACATTTCCGAACTTATTTCCTACATAACAAACACTTCGCCACTATTGCAAGATATCTGATGCGTGTGTTTGAGTACTTATTTGCAGTTATACATTTGTACAGTACAGGGAGAAAGTTCCACACTCGTGGGGCCCCATGTCTTGAACTTTCTTTGTGTGTGTGTGTGTGTGTGTGTGTGTGTGTGTGTGTGTGTGTGTGTGTGTGTGTGTGTGTGTGTGTGTGGGCACCAGAGGAACCGATCCAAGAAGAATTATGGGTGTCTGTGTACATCTCATGGCAGTATTTAACAGTTCAACCCGACATCTAAAAAGGAGAAACTTTTTATCATAAGGGCGGCACAACCTGTCCTTAAAGGTGAACAGGAAATGTGCTTCAGGTGTTTTTGATGAGTTTCTGCTTTTAACTTTACACAAATGTTTCTTATTGCCTTATATGACTTTAAGGGCTTTATCATCCCGAATCGATTTTATTCTTTTCTAATTTTGCAATTCTATTTCCTCAAAATCTATTTCAAAGGCTTCTGCTTTTCATCTTTTTTTTTTCTTGAGTGATTAACGTGTTCCAGAGACATCCACTCTTGACAATGTTGCTGAAGCTGTTCATCGTTTTGTGTTAGCAGCAGCAGCAGCAGTAGCAGCAGCAGCTATTACTGAATCTTCAAATTCTGGCGTCAGTGATTTCTCCTCCAACTCCCGGTATCTACCTTTGTTTCGTCCACTGCTCTCCTACATCGACAAACTTCACGACTCATTTCAACTTGGTAACTTCTTGCCATGAGACCCGGACATCTCTCCTCCAGCTGAGAATGTCTGCTTGACTGAATTTCCGGAGAGATAATAGGGAGAATGAAGCCTGTATGTTGTCCATTCTTTTATGATCTGGAGCAAATTGTTATGCATCATACATATATTCCAGACCATCACGATCAATACCCAAAACCTCTAGATCTGTGCTTCACCTGTTATCCTTCCCTGCTACAGCTGGACTATTTCAGCCCCACTTGCTTCGTCTGACGACAGTCTTATAAACGTACCTCCTCCTCCTCCTCCAGCAGCTTCTCCGTAACTTAATTATTGGTACTGTGTTACCCATGACTGGACTAACTGACGAAAATTCATCCTCCTTGGATAGGTTAAATTTCTCTCCTCTGGTGATGCAAATCTGCCTTTGCTGATGATGTAGCTGAGGTTACTGATGCGAGAACGGACGCGTATATAGATCTCTTCCACTAAAACTACCTCCTTTTTGCATCCGTGGTTCAAATGTTCCCATTCTGAGATAATTCAAACAAGGGACAGTGACATATCGGACCTGGAAACACTCTCCTTCCTCCAGCTCACATTCAGTTTCATTTCTGTCTAAGATCATAGCAATTATGTTATCTGTGAGCAGAAAGTTCCAGAGCTTCCAGGTGTATGGAAAGAAACAGTTGCCTGTACGGCCCATCCTTGAGTTGCCAACGGCCACACAGTAATCATGTGACGCAGCAGCTAGTGGTAGGGGCACACAAGCAGCCAGCTCTTGGGAACAAAAAACAAAGCAATAACCATAGAAGAGGCAATGTGAACCGACATTATGGCGTAGGACAAGGGGGTCAAGTTCGGAAGTTAGTCTGGGAGAGTTTATAAGTCGGACCGCCTTCGACTCAACCGTGTCAAGTAAGGATGCAACTGTGAGTACAATACTCTACAGAAGAATAGATCAGTCTTTCATATGAACGGAATAAGTTAGAGAAAAAAAAGAAACATCGACATCTAAACAGGACTTCCAGTTTCTTAAAGGCAGACTTCGCTATTTATTCCTGTCTTCTAATGCCCTGGCTCAATCTGGGACTGTTCTACAACTCTTGTTTTCCACTGTGCTGCTTCCAATATTCCCTTTGCGTCTCTTCATAATAACACTGGTCCTTTTCATCAGGCCAACTAGTGCTGAACCATAGCAAACCATTACCAATTTTTTCAAGTTAATCGGCTCAACAATGAAGGAATGTCGTTTGAGTTGTTATTGTTGAAAATAAAGAAAATTAAAGCAAAAATAACGAGGAGAGACACAGAAAAGAATGATGTTTCCCTTCCCTGAAGAAGGAGACATAATAAACGAAGGAAGCAGCAGAGTACAGTAAACCATGCAACTAATTCCCATGACGTTAAACACAGCCTTTGCAGCCAGTCCCCGTGCAAGACTTATCTCGTCTACATGATAAGGAACCTTAAGCCCCATTGCAAGGGACTTTAACCAGTCGGTAATGGGAGGAATTATACAACATAACATCACTGGCATCCTTCTGCAATCCTTAATGCAGCTTGATGTCAGCGATAAGCGTTTTTATCTCCTTCACACAGCTACGCTTGATTGTGTCGTCTTCATTTTCGAGTTACGTAAAACAATTTTTCTTTTTTTAACATGAACATGTTTTATTAGTATGTCCTCATCCTTGCAATACCAAAAGCATTTCTTCTATGAATTATTGCTGACGTAATGTAATACCCAGTGAGGTGATTTCTGGGACAAAATTCGAAAACGTAATTAGGCTCTGACGCAACCCTGATATCCATGTATTACTTACGATGGCTTGCGCAACGAATGGAACAGGGAACCTGGAGAGAGTTATACGTATTCAAAAGAGAGTTCCTAAAGAGTCTCATGTTTCTAACGGAGGGTTCCATGGGACGTAACACAGTAAGAGTTAAGGTTTTAGAAAAATTATATGCGTAGAATTGGGGAGTTGTCCAGCCCCTTGTGTTGGAGGGTAGACTCAAAATGTAAGGTCAGTAGAGTTGGGATTACCACGAATGTAAAGTGAAACCTACGGGGAAATTGGACATGTGGGAAAGTAGAGTTCTGGGATAAACAGACACGGAAAGTGACGGTCTGTGCACATGTTATGCCCACAAAGAGTTACGTCTCAAGGAGAATCACTGGTAAGGGGCAGAAATTCGAGAAGTCATACCCGTAAACAGGGAGAGTTGGATAAGAATGTATGTGCATATATTGCAAGAGGCTACACTGGTGCATATATGCAAACATGAGTATATTTATTTATATGTATTTATGATCACCCTTACATTAGCTTCTATAAAAGAGTCCTGATGTTTTACATATATATATATATATATATATATATATATATATATATATATATATATATATATATATATATATATATATATATATATAACTGAGTGTGAACGAATGTGGCCTTTTTTGTCTGTTTTCCTGATGCTAACCCGCTGAAGCAGGGGACAGCGATGCTGTTTCCTGTAGGGCGGAGTAGCGCCAGGAATGGATGAAGGCAAGCATGAATATGTACATGTGCATATGTGCATATGTCAGTGTATGTGTATGTATGTATATGTGCGTGTATGGGCGTTTATTTACATATTAAATCTTAGGGAGAATAAAAAGATGTTTTGGAAGGAGGTAAATAAAGTGCGTAAGACATGAGAACAAATGGGAACATCGGTGAAGGGGGCTAATGAGAGGTAAAAACAAGTAGTGGTGATGTAAGAAGGAGATGGAGTGAGTATTTTGAAGGTTTATAGAATGTGTTTGATGATAGAGTGGCAGATATAGGGTGTTTTGGTGGAGGTGGTGTGCGGAGTGAGAGGGTTAGGGAGAATAATTTGGTAAACAGAAAAGAGGTAGTAAAAGCTTTGCGGAAGATGAAAGCCGGAAAGGCAGCAGGTTTGGATGGCATTGCAGTGGAATTAATTAAAAAAGGGGGTGACTGTATTGTTGACTGGTTGGTAAGGTTATTTAATGTATGTATGACTCATGGTGAGGTGCCTGAGGATTGGCGGAATGCGTGCATAGTGCCACTGTACAAAGGCAAAGGGGATAAAGGTGAGTGCTCAAATTTCAGAGGTATAAGTTTGTTGAGTATTCCTGGGAAATTATAAGCGAGGATATTGACTGAGAGGGTGAAAGCATGTACAGAGCATCAGGTTGGTGAAGAGCAGTGTGGTTTCAGAAGTGGTAGAGGATGTGTGGATCAAGTGTTTGTTTTGAAGAATGAATGTGAGAAATACTTAAAAAAGCAAATGGATTTTTATGTAGCATTTACGGATCTGGAGAAGGCATATGATAGAGTTGATAAAGATGCTCTGTGGAAGGTATTAAGAGTATATGGAGTGGGAGGAAATTTGCTAGAAGCAGTGAAAAGTTTTTATCGAGGATGTAAGGCATATGTAAGAGTAGGAAGAGAGGAAAGTGATTGGTTCTCAGTGAAAGTCGGTTTGCGGCAGGGGTGTGTGATGTCTCCGTGGTTGTTTAATTTGTTTATGGATGGGGTTGTTAGGGAGGTGAATGGAAGAGTTTTGGAGAAAGGGGCAAGTATGCAGTTTGTTGTGGATGAGAGAGCTTGGGAAGTGAGTCAGTTGTTCGCTGATGATACAGCGCTGGTGGCTGATTCGGGTGAGAAAGTGCAGAAGCCGGTAACTGAGTTTGGTAAAGTGTGTGAAAGAAGAAAGCTGAGAGTAAATGTGAATAAGAGCAAAGTTATTAGGTACAGTAGGATTGAGGGACAAGTCAACTGGGAGGTAAGTTTGAATGGAGAAAAACTGGATGAAGTGAAGTGTTTTAGATATCTGGGAGTGGATTTGGCAGCAGATGGAACCATGGAAGCGGAAGTGAGTCACAGGGTGGGGGAGGGGGCGAAAGTTCTGGGAGCGTTGAGAAATGTGTGGAAGGTGAGAACATTATAGTGGTTCCAACAATGTTATATGGTTGCGAGGCGTGGGCTATAGATCGAGCTGCGAGGAGGGGGGTGTGTTGGAAATGAGATGTTTGAGGACAATATGTGGTGTGAGGTGGTTTGATCGAGTAAGTAATTAAAGGGTAAGAGAGATGTGTGGTAATGAAAAGAGTGTGGTTGAGAGAGCAGAAGAGGGTGTTTTGAAATGGTTTGGTCACATGGAGAGAATGAGTGAGGAAAGATTGACAAAGAGGATATATGTGTCAGAGGTGGAGGGAACGAGAAGTGGGAGACCAAACTGGAGGTGGAAGGATGGAGTGAAAAAGATTTTGAGCGATCGGGGCATGAAGATGCAGGAGGGTGAAATGCGTGCAAGGAATAGAGTGCATTGGAACGATGTGGTATACCGGGGTCGACGTGCTGTCAATGGACTGAACCAGGGCATGTGAAGTGTCTGGGCTAAACCATGGAAATGTTTGTAGCGACCTGAATGTGGAAAGGAAGCTGTGGTTTTGGTGTAGTACACATGACAGCTGGAGACTAAGTGTGAGCGAATATGGCCTTTTTTTTGTCTTTTCCTAGCGCTACCTCGCTGAGAGAGAGAGAGAGAGAGAGAGAGAGAGAGAGAGAGAGAGAGAGAGAGAGAGAGAGAGAGAGAGAGAGAGAGAGAGAGAGAGAGAGAGAGAGAGAGAGAGAGAGAGAGAGAGAGAGAGAGAGAGAGAGAGAGAGAGAGAGAGAGAGAGAGAGAGAGAGAGAGAGAGAGAGAGAGAGAGAGAGAGAGAGAGGAGAGAGAGAGAGAGAGAGAGAGAGAGAGAGAGAGAGAGAGAGAGAGAGAGAGAGAGAGAGAGAGAGAGAGAGAGAGAGAGAGAGAGAGAGAGAGAGAGAGAGAGAGAGAGAGAGAGAGAGAGAGAGAGAGAGAGAGAGAGAGAGAGAGAGAGAGAGAGAGAGAGAGAGAGAGAGAGAGAGAGAGAGAGAGAGAGAGAGAGAGGAGAGAGAGAGAGAGAGAGAGAGAGAGAGAGAGAGAGAGAGAGAGAGAGAGAGAGAGAGAGAGAGGAGAGAGAGAGAGAGAGAGAGAGAGAGAGAGAGAGAGAGAGAGAGAGAGAGAGAGAGAGAGAGAGAGAGAGAGAGAGAGAGAGAGAGAGAGAGAGAGAGAGAGAGAGAGAGAGAGAGAGAGAGAGAGAGAGAGAGATGCTATTTCGTTTGTGGCGGGGTGGCGACGGAAATGGATGAACGCAGCAAGTATGAATATGTACATGTGTATATATGTATATGTTTGTGTATGTATATGTATGTATACGTTGAAATGTATATGTATGTATATGTGTGTGTGTGGGCGTGTATGTATATACATGTGTATGTTGGTGGGCTGGGCCATTCCTCGTCTGTTTCCTTGCGCTACCTCGCTAACGCGGGAGACCTCTCTAACTATATGAAGCTCCTACAGGGCTCATTAACCTGGCGACGTTCACCAGTCGCTATCATGGTATATATGAAATTGGGATACGTGTGTGTGTGTGTGTGTGTGTGTGTGTGTGTGTGTGTGTGTGTGTGTGCGTGTGTGTGTGTGTGTGTGTGTGTGTGTGTGTGTGTGTGTGTAGAGAGAGAGAGAGAGTGTGTGTATGGCGTCTGAATGGGGCAAGAGCGGGGTCTGGAAGCCCAAATCTTCTTATACTTCAATTTTCAATCGATGTATCATAAGAATGAATCGAACGAGGGGTACTCATCTTCTTCCAAGACTCGAGTCTGGGTGTTTGAATATGTGTGAATGTAGCTAAGATACGAAGGAAGGAAAGGTTGGTAATATGTTCGAGCAAGGAAACATGGACGATTTAGCTCTGAGTAAAACAAACCTCAAGGGTAAGGGAAAAGAACAGTAATGTCTCAGGGGTAAAATCAGTGGTTAGTGAGAAAGTGAGAGATAAGGAAAGGGTAGTACTACTGCTATAACAAAAGTTGTGGGAATGTGATAAAGTGTGTAAAGAAGTGAGCAACAGACTCATGTGAGTAAAAATTTAAATGGATTACGAGATATGGGTGATTGTTAATGAGAATGCACCAGCCTAAAAGACAATCGAAGAGGAGAGGCGTCTTTCTGGAAGTGGCGGAGTGAGAGTGTCAGGAGTTTTGATGAAAGAGACCGGGTATTAGTGATGGGTGATCTAAATGCTAAAGTGAGTTAAGTGGCGGTTGAAGGTATAACTGGAAGGCGTGTACTATTCAGAAAGGTGAAAAGAAATGAGGAACAGCATGTGCAGTTGTGTACTGAAATGGATTAGATTTGGAATTCTTAGTTTAAAAAGAGGGACATACACAGGTATAAGTGGATGGGTTGGAAAGTTTGCAAGCAAGTATTATTGGATCACATACTAACTGCTGTGTGCAAAAGATAGACTTGGATGTGAATTTGCTGAGAGGGGTAACTGCTTGGATGTCTAATCATTACCTGGTAGAGACAAGGGTGAATACTTATACAGGTTTTCGGAAAAGAGGAAATGATATGGGTGAGAAGAGCATGGTAAAAAGTGAGTGGGCTTGGAAAAGACTTGTATGAAGAAATATCAAAAGATATTGAACGTATAATGGCAAAATGTGAGAGTAAAGGAAGCAAGGGGAGTGGTTGAGGAATGGGAGGTATTGAAGGAAACAGTGCTGGTATGTACAAGGGGAAGTGTGTGGGATGCAGGAGGTGAAAGCGGACAGTTGAGATATGGTAGTCAGTTACGGGATGACGAGAAAAATTCTAGTGAAAGAAATGCTTATGGGCAGGATTAAAAGGAAGGAGTACGAGTGATTGGGGGATGTACAAAGGAAGGTGGCAAGAGGACAAGAGGAGGATGCAGGGGATGAAGAAGGCAAATGAGAGTTAGAGTGAGCGAGTGATGTGGTTACAAGGGACGATGTGCTGCGAACGGGCTAAACCAAGGCATGTGAAACGGTCGGAGGAAGCTACGGGAAGGTCTTCGGGGCCTGATTGTGGATGAGGGAGATCTGCAGTCGGTATACTGTACATGACAGCTAAAAAGTGGATGTGAGCGAGGGAGGCCATTTCTTCGCCTGTTCTGGCGCTACGTCGCTAATACGTGAAATGGCGAACATGTATGAATAAATTAATGAATAAATAATCAAATAGGTACACACACACACACAGACACACACACACACACACACACACACACACACACACACTATATATAGTTTAACAAATGGCGTCCTAGGTTCGTCTCTTCGATGTATATCAACTAACTTAAATTTCTCTCTTGCGTCTCCCCTGATGATGTGATTATTACACGAAAGTGCACTTGGGAACTTATTGTGTTTCATTTGCCCCGTGGAGTCATAGGAATATATATATATATATATATATATATATATATATATATATATATATATATATATATATATATATATATATATATATATATATATATATATATATATATATATATGTACAGGGAGAATAAAAAGACGTTTTGGTAGGAGGTAAATAAAGTGCGTAAGACAAGTAAACAAATGGGAAAATCGGTGAAAGAGGCTAATGGGGAGGTAATAACAAGTAGTGGTGATGTGAGAAGGAGATGGAGTGAGTATTTTGAAAGTTTCTTCAATGTGTTTGATGATAGAGTGGCAGATATAGGGTGTTTTGGTCGAGGTGATGCGCGAAGTGAGGTCAGGGAGAATGGCCTGGTAAACAGAGGAGAGGTTGTAAAAGCTTTGCGGAAGATGAAAGCTGGCAAGGCGGCGGGTTTGGATGGTATTGCAGTGGAATTTATTAAAACAGCGGGTGACTGTGTTGTTGACTAGTTGGTAAGAATATTCAATGTATGTATGGCTCATGGTGAAGTGCCTGAGGATTGGCGGAATGCATGCATAGTACCATTGTACAAAGGCAAAGTGGATAAAGGTGAGTGTTCAAATTACAGATGTATAACTTTGTTGAGTATTCCTGTGAAATCATAAGGGAGGGTATAGATTGAGAGGGTGAAAGTGAGTACAGAGCATCAGATTGGGGAAGAGCAGTGTGGTTTCAGAAGTGGTAGAGGATGTGTGGATCAGGTGTTTGCTTTGAAGAATGTATGTGAGAAATACTTAGAAAAACATAGGAATTTGTAGGTAGCACTTATGGATTCGGAGAAGGCATATGATAAGAGTTGATAGAGATGCTCTGTGGAAGGTATTAAGAGTATATGGTGTGGGAAGTAAATTGCAAGAAACGGTGTAAAGTTTCAATTAAAGATGTAAGGCGTATGCAAGAGTAGGATAAGAGGAAAGTGAGTGGTTCTCAGTGAATGTCGGTTTGCGGAAGGATGCGTGATGCCTCCATGGTTGTTTAATTTGTTTATGGATTGGGTTGTCAGGGAGGTGAATGCAAGATTTTGGAGAGAGGGGCAAGTATGCAGTCTGTTGTGAATGAGAGGTCCTGGGAAGTGAGTCAGTTGTTGTTCGCTGTCGATACAGCACTGGTGGCTGATTTGCATGAGAAACTGCAGAAGTTGGTGACTTAGTTTGGTAAAGCGTGTGAAAGAAGGAAGCTGAGAGTAAATGTAAATAAGAGCAAGGTTATTAGGTTCAGTAGGGTTAAGGGACAAGTCAATTGGGAGGTAAGTTTGAATGGAGAAATTACTGGAGGAAGTGAAGTGTTTTAGGTATCTGGGAGTGGATATAGCAGCGGATGGAACCATGGAAGCGGAATTGAGTCATAGGGTGGGGGAGTGGGCGAAGGTTCTGGGAGCGTTGAAGAATGTGTGGAAGACGAGAACGTGATCTCGAAGAGCAAAAATGGGTATGTTTGAAGGTATACTGGTTCCAACAATGTGTATGGTTGCGAGGCGTGGGCTATAGATAGGGTTGTGCGGAGGAGGGTGGATGTGTTGGACTTTCACTGTGAAAGGTTTGAGGACAATATGTGGTCTGAGGTGGTATGATCGAGTAAGTAAAGAAAGGGTGGGAGAGATGTGTGGTAATAAATAGAGCGTGGTTGAGAGAGCAGAAGAAGGTGTATTGAAATGGTTTGGTCACAAGGAGAGAATGAGTGAGGAAAGATTAGCAAAGAGGATATATGTGTCAGAGGTGGGGGGAACGAGGAGAAGTGGGAGACCAAATTGGAGGTGGAAGGATGGAGTGAAAAAGACTTTGAGCGATCGGGGCCTGAACATACAGGAGGGTGAAAGGCGTGCAAGGAATACAGTGAATTGGAACGATGTGGTATATCGGGGTCGACGTGCTCTGTCAATGGGTTGAACGAGGGCATGTGAAGCGTCTGGGGTAAACCATTGAATACTTTGTGGGGCCTGGGCATGGAAAGGGAGTTTCTCGTTAGGTTACCTGACCTGATGTATATGACTGAGAGGAATTTGTACTTAATATTATCATCTTACTGGCTGCTCGTGTTATTGCCACTGATATCCACCGACCGAGAGCGAGATTCACATCACACCACATTACATCATCTCCACCAGTTTTTCAAAGCTACAGTTTGATTTATAAACCACTGAGGCATTGTTCCAATCCACTATGTGGCCTTTACTATGAACGTGACTGAAAATAGTAGAACTCTTTTGGACGTACCTCACTGATCTCTCGTGTTCACTCAGTAACTCTAGTATCTAAATAACGACCAGCCTGGCCAATGTAGGTCTTGCTTCTCTTGCTGCAAGGAAAGTTATATACCTTAGGATTACATTCCCTGGCTTTCCTTTGGCGTACAATGTGGATCATAGGAAATCCTAAGAAGGACTGCTATCTGTCCAAATCGACTGCAGACACTTGAAGGACGAAATGCTCAAGAATGTATTTGTAAAGATATTTGGCTTCAGGTACAATAAAGCACGTATCACCCACTTTAGTCCTATTCACATCAAAGGACCACAGAAGACACGTTAGGGAAGGCCCAGCCGGATGTGTTTAGATTATGTGCTTGATTAAAAAGTGACCAAGATGTGGAGAAAACGAGTTACAGGTCCCCGAACCACCCACACCAGAGGAAAGGAAGTTATAGGGAAGATAATGATCACCTTTAACCTCCCCACCGGTCGTGATGACGGTAGTGTTGACCAATTCTTCGAAATGTGGAGGAATGTGGCAACTACAGGTCATAATGGGAAGTTGGGCAAGAGATGAGTCAGGAAGGACGTGTGAAAATATTCCATTATTAACAGAGTAATAATCATGAGGCACAAACTAACTGGTGGAACGGTCAATACCGAGAACAGTAGGAAATTCAAAAGCCCAGTACCCAAGATATCTAAACAAGAAGGTCCTGCGACCACGAAGCACTATCCATATATATATATATATATATATATATATATATATATATATATATATATATATATATATATATATATATTGGAAAGGATCACAATTTTGCGCGTGATCAAGATATTCCTATGAGTCCACGGGGAAAATGAAACACGAAAAGTTCCCAAGTGCACTTTCGTGTAATAATCACATTATCAGGGGAGACACAAGAGAGAAATATAACAGTCAGTTGATATACATCGAAGAGACGAAGCTAGGGCGCCATTCGGTAAACATGTGATTGTCCAAAACATACAACGAGCGTTCATAAACTTATCATTTTACAAATCTTATCAACAATAAAGTTATCTAATTTGTATAGACCATCACTAACATTAAGATTATAATTCTTTGTGTACTTAATAATAGAAGATTCAATGATATTTCTCTTGGTAATAGAGTTAGAGTTAATAACTGAGATGGCTTTACTCCAGTCAATACAATGATCATAGTTTATAACATGATTAAACAAGGCCTTGTTTATATATATATATATATATATATATATATATATATATATATATATATATATATATATATATATATATGGAGGGAGCGGGGGACTGGGAATCCTCCCCTCTCGTTTTTTTTTAACTTTCCAAAAGAAGGAACAGAGAACGAGGCCAGGTGAGGATACTCCCTCAGAAGCCCAGTCCTCTGTTCTAAACGCTACCTTGCTAAAGCGGGAAATGGCGAATAGTTTGAAAGAAAAAGAAAGATATATATATATATATATATATATATATATATATATATATATATATATATATATATATATATATATATATATATATATAAACCCCCTTATACATACACATACATATCAATATATACATACACACACAGACATATACAAATATACACGTACATATTCATACTTGCTTGCCTTCATCCATTCCTGGCGCTATCCCGTCCCACAGGAAACAGCATCACTACCCCTTGCTTCAGCGAGGTAGTGCCAGGAAAACAGACAAAAAAAAGGCCACATTCTCTCTCTCTCTCTCTCTCTCTCTCTCTCTCTCTATATATATATATATATATATATATATATATATATATATATATATATATATACATTGGAAAGGATCAAATTCAGCGCGTGATTAAGTATATTCCTATGAGTCCACAGGGAAATGAAATATGATAAGTTCTCAAGTGCACTTTTGTGAGATAATCACATCACCAGGGAAGATACCAAACATATAAGTGAGTAAGTGAGCTTGGGAAGGAGACTTGTGTGAGGAAGTAACAAGAGAGACTGAGTACAGATTGGAAAAAGGTGAGAACAATGGAAGTAAGGGGAGTGGGGGAGGAATGGGATGTATTTAGGGAAGCAGTGATGGATTGCGCAAAAGATGCTTGTGGCATGAGAAGCGTGGGAGGTGGGTTGATTAGAAAGGGTAGTGAGTGGTGGGATGAAGAAGTAAGATTATTAGTGAAAGAGAAGAGAGGGGCATTTGGACGATTTTTGCAGGGAAAAAATGCAATTGAGTGGGAGATGTATAAAAGAAAGAGACAGGAGGTCAAGAGAAATTTGCAAGAGGTGAAAAAGAGGGCAAATGAGAGTTGGGGTGAGAGAGTATCATTAACTTTTAGGGAGAATAAAAAAATGTTCTGGAAGGAGGTAAATAAAGTGCGTAAGACAAGGGAGCAAATGGGAACTTCAGTGAAGGGCGCAAATGGGGAGGTGATAACAAGTAGTGGTGATGTGATTAGGAGATGGAGTGAGTATTTTGAACGTTTGTTGAATGTGTTTGATGATATAGTGGCAGAAATAGGGTGTCTTGGTCGAGGTGGTGTGCAAAGTGAGAGGGTTAGGGAAAATGATTTGGTAAACAGAGAAGAGGTAGTGAAAGCTTTGCGGAAGATGAAAGCCGGCAAGGCAGCAGGTTTGGATGGTATTGCAGTGGAATTTATTAAAAAAGGGGGTGACTGTATTGTTGACTGGTTGGTAAGGTTATTTAATGTATGTATGACTCATGGTGAGGTGCCTGAGGATTGGCGAAATGCTTGCATAGTGCCATTGTACAAAGGCAAAGGGAATAAGAGTGAGTGCTCAAATTACAGAGGTATAAGTTTGTTGAGTATTCCTGGTAAATTATATGGGAGGGTATTGATTGAGAGGGTGAAGGCATGTACAGAGCATCAGATTGGGGAAGAGCAGTGTGGTTTCAGAAGTGGTAGAGGATGTGTGGATCAGGTGTTTGCTTTGAAGAATGTATGTGAGAAATACTTAGAAAAGCAAATGGATTTGTATGTAGCATTTATGGATCTGGAGAAGGCATATGATAGAGTTGATAGAGATGCTCTGTGGAGGGTGTTAAAAATATATGGTGTGGGAGGCAAGTTGTTAGAAGCAGTGAAAAGTTTTTATCGAGGATGTAAGGCATGTGTACGTGTAGCAAGAGAGGAAAGTGATTGGTTCTCAGTGAATGTAGGTTTGCGGCAGGGGTGTGTGATGTCTCCATGATTGTTTAATTTGTTTATGGATGGGGTTGGTAAGGAGGTGAATGCAAGAGTTTTGGAAAGAGGGGCAAGTATGAAGTCTGTTGTGGATGAGAGAGCTTGGGAAGTGAGTCAGTTGTTGTTCGCCGATGATACAGCGCTGGTGGCTGATTCATGTGAGAAACTGCAGAAGCTGGTGACTGAGTTTGGTAAAGTGTGTGAAAGAAGAAAGTTAAGAGTAAATGTGAATAAGAGCAAGGTTATTAGGTACAGTAGGGTTGAGGGTCAAGTCAATTGGGAGGTGAGTTTGAATGGAGAAAAACTGGAGGAAGTAAAGTGTTTTAGATATCTGGCAGTGGATCTGGCAGCGGATGGAACCATGGAAGCGGAAGTGAATCATAGGGTGGGGGAGGGGGCGAAAATCCTGGGAGCATTGAAGAATGTGTGGAAGTCGAGAACATTATCTCGGAAAGCAAAAATGGGTATGTTTGAAGGAATAGTGGTTCCAACAATGTTGTATGGTTGCGAGGCGTGGGCTATGGATAGAGTTGTGCGCAGGAGGGTGGATGTGCTGGAAATGAGATGTTTGAGGACAATGTGTGGTGTGAGGTGGTTTGATCGAGTAAGTAATGTAAGGGTAAGAGAGATGTGTGGAAATAAAAAGAGCGTGGTTGAGAGAGCAGAAGAGGGTGTTTTGAAATGGTTTGGGCACATGGAGAGAATGAGTGAGGAAAGATTGACCAAGAGGATATATGTGTCGGAGGTGGAGGGAACGAGGAGAAGTGGGAGACCAAATTGGAGGTGGAAAGATGGAGTGAAAAAGATTCTGAGTGATCGGGGCCTGAACATGCAGGAGGGTGAAAGGCGGGCAAGGAAGAGAGTGAATTGGATCGATGTGGTATACCGGGGTTGACGTGCTGTCAGTGGATTGAATCAGGGCATGTGAAGTGTCTGGGGTAAACCATGGAAAGTTGTGTGGGGTCTGGATGTGGAAAGGGAGCTGTGGTTTCGGGCATTATTGCATGACAGCTGGAGACTGAATGTGAACGAATGGGGCCTTTGTTATCTTTTCCAAGCGCTACCTCGCACACATGAGGGGGGAGGGGGATGGTATTCCATGTGTGGCGAGGTGACGATGGGAATGAATAAAGGCAGACAGTGTGAATTGTGTGCATGGGTATATATGTATGTGTCTGTGTGTGTATATATATGTGTACATTGAGATGTATAGGTATGTATATTTGCGTGTGTGGACGTGTGTGTATATACATGTGTATGGGGGTGGATTGGGCCATTTCTTTCTTCTGTTTCCTTGCGCTATCTCGCAAATATATATATATATATATATATATATATATATATATATATATATATATATATATATATATATATATATATATATATATATATAAGTCAGTTGATATACAACGAAGAGACGTAGCTAGGACGCCATTTGGTAAACAGTAAATATCATTTGCTTTGAAGGAAGTGGAAACCCTACCTTTTAGAGAGGAACAGATCGCAGCTTTTTGTTAGACAGGCACGTAGAGGGAAAAGAATTTCAAAGCTTAACAGCGAAGGAAATGGGTCAGTCAACACAACAGCTCATCCCCGAGTTGCCAACAGCCATAGAGTTAATAAGTGTCACAGTGACACCAAGAATCACATGGTCTAGCTACTGCAGGATCATGCAAGCAGTCAGGTCTCGGGAGAGGAAATCCAAGTAATATCCATAAAAGAGTGAGAAAGTAACCATCACTGAGGACAGTGCATGGACAAATCAAACTTGCTTTGAATTAGACTCGGCACAGAAAGCTTATAGAGAAAGAACCTTTCCCAGATTTGATGGCAGTACTCCATACAAGGATGACTCACGTAATCGGAGCAGAGAAAGAATTATAAGCATCTGAACACGACTCCCAAAGTTCAACAGAGGCAGGACTGGCCATCTGTGCAGCAGGAGGGCTTCCATGATAGGTTAGGGGTCTTGGTACCAAGTGTGTTTATTGCGTTGAGTGGTGGAAGTATAGTGCCATCAAAGGATATGGGAAACGAGGATATTTTTTTGTTGAGAGAGAGAGAGAGAGAGAGAGAGAGAGAGAGAGAGAGAGAGAGAGAGAGAGAGAGAGAGAGAGAGAGAGAGAGAGAGAGAGAAAGAGAGAGAGAGAATGGTAAGATATCGGGTTTTAGAGGCATTTAACTTACTACAAGCTGCGTCTGACTCACTGAGATATCTGGTTCAAGTTAGAGTTTAGAGGAGGGGTAATTGTAAGGGGATTAGACCGAGCAACAGTAGATGGACCAAAATTTTTAAAGAAGTGGAGGAAAACTGCGTTCAGTCGTTAGCACATGAGTGCAGTCGATCATCTTTCGAAGAAAAAAACTCGTTGATAAAGGAGGAGGGAGTGGGTATGAGACAGGACAAAACCCTGAGTGACACGGCTGTTGATAAGGAATATCAATTGCGAAGACAGAAAAGCCACAGAGAACAGGTTGAGGCAGGAAAGCCAAAAGAGGAGAGTTTGGAGATCAGACCTTCAAAGCCCTACCCTGTCAACAGGTTTGGATATGACAAAGCCAGCTGCAAAAGACTTTCCGAGGCGTCCTAGAGAGGATAACTCATATACTAATAAGGTTGGAAAGGACATTCCCAGTAGATCTCCTCTTGCAGAGGCCATACTAATGTTCACAGGGAAGATCGTGAGATTCAAGATGCTAAAGGAAATCGAAGTTGAATAAACTTTCCAAAATTTTGGAATTTGCAGGAGTCAGAGGCATCCATCTTAGGGCTACGCTATACGTGCTTCCAAAATTAAGGTTTTTAAGCAGGAGCGGAACACACAAACAAACACAGGCGAAAGTCCAGAAGCACATTTCTTCAGAACGAAAGGACGGACACCAACTGCTCCATATGCCTCAGCTTGTGGCTAGAGAGGAGACCTGCTCAGACTCTACGAAAGGGAAGTATAGGGAGGGGCACAGAGGTGTGTTGGAGGTGAGGAAATGTTAATGGTCATCCGAGGGGGAGTTAGAGAAGAAAAATTAAACTAAGAAAAGTTGCTTTATCATAAGGAGGGACAGCTACTATATCTTTGGAAAAGAAATACAAGGGAAAGATGGTAGAAGAGAAACTGTTGAGAATATCTTGGG
>NC_092224.1:5398301-5468301 GCF_036320965.1 Panulirus ornatus | reverse complement strand
TCAGTAGAGTAAAGTATGCTGATGGAAATCAAATCACGAGAGGATAAGGTCCTCCAGGAAGGTCAAACGCCATGGTGCATGAAAGATGAAAGAACATTCGATCTCAATCACCTTCTCTTCTCTCCCTCTTATCATCTATCCCTCTCATTCTCTCTCCTTGCACCTATCCCCTTCCCTAACCCCTACCACACACACACACACACACACACACACACACACACACACACACACACACACACACACTCAGTTCCTGGTCCTCTTTCTGCAGTCCTACAATGGGAGTTACCCACAAGGAGTTTCGATAAAAAAGACGTTACCAGCAGAGGTATAATTGTTCAGGATCACTCAGACTCCTCCAATTAACTGTAGTATCATCAGCAGAATTATACTCCAGCCGCTGATTTACAAGACAGTTCAATAAAATGAAGAGAAAAGAGAAAACAAGTATATCCCGTTCCCTAACATAACTATGAATAACGTCGAGAATTGGTACCCGCCGCCTTGTCCCTTTTTTTTTTTTTTCAGTGGAGACGACGCAGATTTTGAAAGGCTGGGACAAGCTTACTAAAGCTGATTTGACGATGTAATAGCGGAATAGGCGCAGCAATATCGGGCATTATGGACCTAATGTAGCGTAAGATTGTATTAGAGTGGCCTAATACCTGCATCCATCACCGGGTGGATGAAACGCCGGCGAGGAGGTGCCTTATCACAGCATCGTAAAGTGGGATGATCCACGATCCACAGCACGCGAGGGTGTCCACCACCACCACCACCGCCACCAGCTGCTGCTGCTGGTCCCTGCTACTGCAGTCTGTCTGTCCTGGTCTGCGCTCTCCAGGCATGTCTGAGGCCACCCCTGACGCTGAGGCCACACCTTGTGCTAGGGTTATACCTCGTGTTAGGGTCATACCCTGACGCTGAGGCCACACCTTCTGCTGTGGTTATACCTCGTGTTAGGGTCATACCCTGACGCTGAGGCCACACCTTGTGCTCGGGTTATACCTCGTGTGAGGGCCATACAATGTACTAAGGCCACACCTTGTGCTCGGGTTATACCTCATGTTAGGGTCACACCCTGTACTAAGGCCACACCTTATGATAAGGTCAAGCCTTGTATTAGGGCAATACTCCGAGCTAAGACTTCACCTTGTGACACGACCATACTTACATCAGGTTAACACCGTATATTAAGAGCACACTTTATGTTCCGACCACATCTAGTGTTACGGCCGTATTTTGAACTAAAACCACACCTTAGCCTACAACCACACTATGTGCCGGGGTCATACCCTACGCTAGGGCCATAGCTTGTGCCGTTTATACGTTTTAAGATCACATTTTGTCCTTGGGATCACAACCTACAAGGCTACAGTTCTCATAATCGATGATAAGGTCACACATCGTGTTCGCGTTACTCCTTGTGCAGAGATCATGTTTCCCCAACCCTCGAAGTAACTCATAAATCCATCCATCTCCCGCACCTCCCACATATAGAAAGGACCCGAGGATTACACCCTGGACTTTCGAAGACATCTTCCCATCAAGCTATGGAGAATCAAACGTCCATACAGCCCCACTCGTCTCCGAATCGATGTATCAATATTCTTTCAGTACATTTTGTCTACAAATATCTATTCATAAATATCTTTCTACACACACAAACACACACACACACACACACACACACACATCATTTTCACCAGCTCGTCTGGAAGCTACCTTGAAGGCGATCACGTTAGGTCATCAGCATGGAAGGTCTTCCTGTGTTTTACAAGAACAACTCTCGCTCTCCCCAGTATCTCGCTGACGTGTCATGTAGACTCGACCTACATAATGTTCTTACTTTTCTAACTCTCCGGCTCCATGTATGGGGGACGCAGGCACTTACCCGACACCTAAATGAGCCCAAAACATCCACTCTTCATAGCGATGAACTATCATGTGTCTACACACGAATGTAAAGGAATGTAAAGAAAGGCATAAAGCAACAACAGCAACAGAACTAGACTCTATGGACCTCCGTGGTGTAGAGGTTAGCGCTGCTGACCCTGAGGCATTCACGGGCTGCTCACTTGCGCTACCTCGCTGTTACGCAGGAAACGGCGATCAAGTATGATATATATATATATATATATATATATATATATATATATATATATATATATATATATAATATTTTTTTTTTTTCAAACTATTCGCCATTTCCCGCGTTAGCGAGGTAGCGTTAAGAACAGAGAACTGGGCCACTGAGGAAATATCCTCACCTGGCCCCCTTCTCTGTTCCTTCTTTTGGAAAATTAAAAAAAATTGAGAGGGGAGGATTTCCAGCCCCCCGCTCCCTCCCCTTTTAGTCGCCTTCTACGACACGCAGGGAATACGTGGGAAGTATTCTTTCTCCCCTATCCCCAGGGATAATATATTTATATATATATATTTTATTTATTTCATTTTGCTTTGTCGCTGTCTCCTGCGTTTGCGAGGTAGCGCAAGGAAACAGACGAAAAAAATGGAACAACCCATCCCCATACACAATGTACACACACACACACCCACACACGCAAATATACATACCTATACATCTCATTGTACACATATATATACACACACAGACACATACATATATACCCATGCACACAATTCACACTGCCTGCCCCTATTCATTCCCATCGCCACCTCGCCACACATGGAATACCATCCCCCTCCCCCCTCATGTGTGCGAGGTAACACTAGGAAAAGACAACAAAGGCCCCATTCGTTCACACTCAGTCTCCAGCTGTCACGCAATAATGCCCGAAACCACAGCTCCCTTTCCACATACAGGCCCCACACAACATTCCATGGTTTACCCCAGACGCTTCACATGCCCTGATTCAATCCACTGACAGCACGTCAGCCCCGGTATACCACATCGATCCAATTCACTCTATTCCTTGCCCTCCTTTCACCCTCCTGCATGTTCAGGCTCCGATCACACAAAATCTTTTTCACTCCATCTTTCCACCTCCAATTTGGTTTCCCACTTCTCCTCGTTCCCTCCACCTCCGACACATATATCCTCTTGGTCAATCTTTCCTCACTCATTCTCTCCATGTGCCCAAACCATTTCAAAACACCCTCTTCTGCTCTCTCAACCACGCTCTTTTTATTTCCACACTTCTCTCTTACCCTTACATGACTTACTCGATCAAACCACCTCACACCACACGTTGCCCTCAAACATCTCATTTCCAGCACATCCACCCTCCTGCGCACAACTCTATCCATAGCCCACGCCTCGCAACCATACAACATTGTTGGAACCACTATTCCTTCAAACATACTCATTTTTGCTTTCCGAGATAATGTTCTCGACTTCCACATATTCTTCAAGGCTCCCAGGATTTTCGCCCCCTCCCCCACCCTATGATTCACTTCCGCTTCCATGGTTCCATCCGCTGCCAGATCCACTCCCACATATCTAAAACACTTTACTTCCTCCAGTTTTTCTCCATTCAAACTTACCTCCCAATTGACTTGACCCTCAACCCTACTGTACCTAATAACCTTGCTCTTATTCACATTTACTCTTAACTTTCTTCTTTCAAACACTTTACCAAACTCAGTCACCAGCTTCTGCAGTTTCTCACATGAATCAGCCACCAGCGCTGTATCATCAGCGAACAACAACTGACTCACTTCCCAAGCTCTCTCATCCACAACAGACTTCATACTTGCCCCTCTTTCCAAAACTCTTGCATTCACCTCCCTAACAACCCCATCCATAAACAAATTAAACAATCATGGAGACATCACACACCCCTGCCGCAAACCTACATTCACTGAGAACCAATCACTTTCCTCTCTTCCAACACGTACACATGCCTTACATCCTCGATAAAAACTTTTCACTGCTTCTAACAACTTGCCTCCCATACCATATATTCTTAATACCTTCCACAGAGCATCTCTATCAACTCTAGCATATGCCTTCTCCAGATCCATAAATGCTACATACAAATCCATTTGCTTTTCTTAGTATTTCTCACATACATTCTTCAAAGCAAACATCTGATCCACATATCCTGTATCACTTCTGAAACCACACTGCTCTTCCCCAATCTGATGCTCTGTACATATATATATATATATATATATATATATATATATATATATATATATATATATATATATATATATATATATATATATATATATATATATTCATATATATATTCATATATATTATACACTTAGTCGCTGTCTTCCGCGTTAGCGAGGTAGCGCAAGGAAACTGGCCCAACCCACCCACATACACATGTATATACATAAACGCCCACACACACACATATACGCACCTATATATTTCAACGCATACATATATATACATACACAGACATATACATATATATACGTGTACACATCCACACATGCTGCTTTCATCCATTCCATCGCCACACATGAAATGGCACCCCACTACTCCGGCGCGCGAGCGAGGTAGCGCTAGGAAAAGACAAGAAAGGCCACATTCGTTCACACTCAGTCTCTAGCTGCCATGGGTAATGCACCGAGGCCACTGCTCCGTTTCCACATCCAGGCCCCACAAAACTTTCCGTGGTTTACCCCAGACGCTTCACATGCTCTGGTTCAATCCACTGACAGCATGTCGACCCCGGTATACCACATCGTTCCAATTCACTCTATTCCTTGAACGCCTTTCACCCTCCTGCATGTTCAGGCCCCGATCGCTCAAAATCTTTTTCACTACATCCTTCCACCTCCAATTTGGTCTCCCACTTCTCGTTCCCTCCACCTCTGACACATATATCCTCTTTCTCAATCTTCCCTCACTCATTCTCTCCAGGCGACCAAACCAGTTCAATACACCCTCTTCTGCTCTCTCAACCACACACTTTATATATATATATGTATTATGTGACATTCATTTTTTCATTTCATTTCAAGCTAGAAGTTTCAGTTTTCTAAATTGTTTCTTACATTTTTCACATGTATATATATGTATGTGTGTGTGTGTGTATATGTGCGTGTGTGTGTGTATGCGTGTGTATGTGTATATATATATATATATGTATATTATCCCTGGGGATAGGGGTGAAAGAATACTTCCCATGCATTCCTCGCGTGTCGTAGAAAGCGACTAGAGGGGACGGGAGCGGGGGGCCAGAAATCCTCCCCTCCTTGTATTTTTTTTAACTTTCTAAAATGGGAAACAGAAGAAGGAGTCACGCGGGGAGTGCTCATCCTCCTCGAAGGCTCAGATTGGGGTGCCTAAATGTGTGTGGATGTAACCAAGATGTGAAAAAAGGAGAGATAGGTAGTATGTTTAAGGAAAGGAACCTGGATGTTCTGGCTCTGAGTGAGACGAAGCTCAAGGGTAAAGGGGAAGAGTGGTTTGGGAATGTCTTGGGAGGAAAGTCAGGGGTTAGTGAGAGGACAAGAGCAAGGGAAGGAGTAGCAGTACTCCTGAAACAGGAGTTGTGGAATTATGTGATAGAATGTAAGAAAGTAAATTCTCGATTAATATGGGTAAAACTGAAAGTTGATGGAGAGAGATGGGTGATTATTGGTGCATATGCACCTGGGCATGAGAAGAAAGATCATGAGAGGCAAGTGTTTTGGGAGCAGCTGAATGAGTGTGTTAGTGGTTTTGATGCACGAGACCGGGTTATAGTGTTGGGTGATTTGAATGCAAAGGTGAGTAATGTGGCAGTTGAGGGAATAATTGGTATACATGGGGTGTTCAGTGTTGTAAATGGAAATGGTGAAGAGCTTGTAGATTTATGTGCTGAAAAAGGACTGATGATTGGGAATACCTGGTTTAAAAAACGAGATATACATAAGTATACTTATGTAAGTAGGAGAGATGGCCAGAGAGCGTTATTGGATTACGTGTTAATTGACAGGCGCGCGAAAGAGAGACTTTTGGATGTTAATGTGCTGAGAGGTGCAACTGGAGGGATGTCTGATCATTATCTTGTGGAGGCTAAGGTGAAGATTTGTATGGGTTTTCAGAAAAGAAGAGTGAATGTTGGGGTGAAGAGGGTGGTGAAAGTAAGTGAACTTGGGAAGGAAACTTGTGTGAGGAAGTACCAGGAGAGACTGAGTACAGAATGGAAAAAGGTGAGAACAATGGAAGTAAGGGGAGTGGGGGAGGAATGGGATGTATTTAGGGAATCAGTGATGGATTGCGCAAAAGATGCTTGTGGCATGAGAAGAGTGGGAGGTGGGTTGATTAGAAAGGGTAGTGAGTGGTGGGATGAAGAAGTAAGAGTATTAGTGAAAGAGAAGAGTGAGGCATTTGGACGATTTTTGCAGGGAAAAAATGATATTGAGTGGGAGACGTATAAAAGAAAGAGACAGGAGGTCAAGAGAAAGGTGCAAGAGGTGAAAAAAAGGGCAAATGAGAGTTGGGGTGAGAGAGTATCATTAAATTTTAGGGAGAATAAAAAGATGTACTGGAAGGAGGTAAATAAAGTGCGTAAGACAAGGGAGCAAATGGGAACTTCAGTGAAGGGCGCAAATGGGGAGGTGATAACAAGTAGTGGTGATGTGAGAAGGAGATGGAGTGAGTATTTTGAAGGTTTGTTGAATGTGTTTGATGATAGAGTGGCAGATATAGGGTGTTTTGGTCGAGGTGGTGTGCAAAGTGCGAGGGTTAGGGAAAATGAGTTGGTAAACAGAGAAGAGGTAGTAAAAGCTTTGCGGAAGATGAAAGCCGGCAAGGCAGCAGGTTTGGATGGTATTGCAGTGGAATTTATTAAAAAAGGGGGTGACTGTATTGTTGACTGGTTGGTAAGGTTATTTAATGTATGTATGACTCATGGTGAGGTGCCTGAGGATTGGCGGAATGCGTGCATAGTGCCATTGTACAAAGGCAAAGGGGATAAGAGTGAGTGCTCAAATTACAGAGGTATAAGTTTGTTGAGTATTCCTGGCAAATTATATGGGAGGGTATTGATTGAGAGGGTGAAGGCATGTACAGAGCATCAGATTGGGGAAGAGCAGTGTGGTTTCAGAAGTGGTAGAGGATGTGTGGATAGGTGTTTGCTTTGAAGAATGTATGTGAGAAATACTTAGAAAAGCAAATGGATTTGTATGTAGCATTTATGGATCTGGAGAAGGCATATGATAGAGTTGATAGAGATGCTCTGTGGAAGGTATTAAGAATATATGGTGTGGGAGGCAAGTTGTTAGAAGCAGTGAAAAGTTTTTATCGAGGATGTAAGGCATGTGTACGTGTAGGAAGAGAGGAAAGTGATTGGTTCTCAGTGAATGTAGGTTTGCGGCAGGGGTGTGTGATGTCTCCATGGTTGTTTAATTTGTTTATGGATGGGGTTGTTAGGGAGGTGAATGCAAGAGTCTTGGAAAGAGGGGCAAGTATGAAGTCTGTTGGGGATGAGAGAGCTTGGGAAGTGAGTCAGTTGTTGTTCGCTGATGATACAGCGCTGGTGGCTGATTCATGTGAGAAACTGCAGAAGCTGGTGACTGAGTTTGGTAAAGTGTGTGAAAGAAGAAAGTTAAGAGTAAATGTGAATAAGAGCAAGGTTATTAGGTACAGTAGGGTTGAGGGTCAATTCAATTGGGAGGTGAGTTTGAATGGAGAAAAACTGGAGGAAGTAAGTGTTTTAGATATCTGGGAGTGGATCTGGCAGCGGATGGAACCATGGAAGCGGAAGTGGATCATAGGGTGGGGGAGGGGGCGAAAATTCTGGGAGCCTTGAAGAATGTGTGGAAGTCGAGAACATTATCTCGGAAAGCAAAAATAGGTATGTTTGAAGGAATAGTGGTTCCAACAATGTTGTATGGTTGCGAGGCGTGGACTATGGATAGAGTTGTGCGCAGGAGGATGGATGTGCTGGAAATGAGATGTTTGAGGACAATGTGTGGTGTGAGGTGGTTTGATCGAGTAAGTAACGTAAGGGTAAGAGAGATGTGTGGAAATAAAAAGAGCGTGGTTGAGAGAGCAGAAGAGGGTGTTTTGAAATGGTTTGGTCACATGGAGAGAATGAGTGAGGAAAGATTGACCAAGAGGATATATGTGTCGGAGGTGGAGGGAACGAGGAGAAGAGGGAGACCAAATTGGAGGTGGAAAGATGGAGTGAAAAAGATTTTGTGTGATCGGGGCCTGAACATGCAGGAGGGTGAAAGGAGGGCAAAGAATAGAGTGAATTGGAGCGATGTGGTATACCGGGGTTGACGTGCTGTCAGTGGATTGAATCAAGGCATGTGAAGCGTCTGGGGTAAACCATGGAAAGCTGTGTAGGTATGTATATTTGCGTGTGTGGACGTGTGTATGTACATGTGTATGGGGGGGGGGTTGGGCCATTTCTTTCGTCTGTTTCCTTGCGCTACCTCGCAAACGCGGGAGACAGCGACAAAGTATAAAAAAAAAAAAAAAAAAAAAAAAAAAAAAAAATATATATATATATATATATATATATATATATATAGAGAGAGAGAGAGAGAGAGAGAGAGAGAGAGAGAGAGAGAGACGTGTGTGTGTGTGTGTATGTGTGTGTGTGTGTGTGTGTGTGTGTGTGTGTGTGTGTGTGTGTGTGTGTGTGTGTGTGTGTGTGTGTGTGTGTGTGTGTGGCCATTTTCCCGTCCCATCTCTGCTAACATATAAAAAAGGAGCTATGATTCCGTTAAGGGGGTTTGTTAACGCTAGAGGAGATCAGAAGGATAATGAGCCTGGTGAGGAGACAGAGGATGGCATTGCTGTGCCTCGTCTCCATCACCAGAGAGTTAAGGTAAACTCGGGTAACGCTTTCAGCCAAGTGAGGCTGCGCTCAACTGATACAGAAATGTATATACAACGCGTATGTTGTATGCGGGTGGCTCCGTGGCTGGCATACCCGTGACCAGCAGTTAAGCAGCGACACAACAACGCTGCAGACATTACGCTGATGGTTGGTTATGCAACGGTCGTTCTACGGAAGACACGACATTAAGGACTTTCGCTCTTCAGCAGGACGGGGCGACCATCAACCACGACACTTGAGCACGACTTTATGATCCATGGGTACCATGGCACGACCTTTCACCCCTTCCGTAAGGATCAGGTCAAAAGCACGACAAAATGATCATGGGCCGTATCGGCTTGCTCAAGGGCCATACTGTCGTGCTCAAGGGCCATAGTGTCGTACTCAAGGGCCGCGCTGTGGTGCTCAAGGGCCATACCATCGTGCTCAAGGGTTGTATGGTCGTGCTCGGGGGCCGTACCGTCGTGCTCAAGGGCCGTATCGTCGTGCTCAAGGGTCATATTCTCGTGTTCAAGGGCCGTATTATCATGCTCAAGGGCCGTTTCATCGTGCTCAAGGGCCGTACGTTCGTGCTCAGGGGCCGTACCGTCGTGCTCAAGGTTTATATCGCCATACAAACATACAAGCGGGGTTAAGACAATTATCTTTGCCTCGGCTGTACCCGGGTTGAGACGTACCTTCACCATTTCTGGTCTGGCCTCGAAGAACGCCACAAACAGAAACATCCCTTAATATTATGCACGAAAAACACATTACTATAGCAAGGTGTATGGAGAACACATTACCTTCAGCGAGATGGTAGAAGAACATAGTACCTCAGCAAATTGTGTGAAGAACACAATACCTGAGAAAGAAACGTGAAGAACACATTACCTTAACAAAATATATAAAGAACACATTATCTCAGTAAGGTGTATGAACAACTAATGACCTTAGCATGGTGTATGAAGAACACACTACCCTAGAAAGATGTAAGAAGAACATACTACCTCAGTAATGTGCATGAAGTACATAATACATTACCTAAGCAAAGTGTAAGAAGAACACATTAACTAAGCAAAGTGTATGAAGAACACATTAACTCAACAAGATGTAAAAACACATTATCTCAGCAAAGGTTAAGAAGAACTCATTACCCCAGTATGATGTAAGAACACATTACCTCAGCCAAGTGTATGAAGAACACATTACCTCAGCAAGGTGTATGAAGAACATTACCTCAACATAGTGCATAAAGAACGCATTATCTCGGCAAATTTTATGAAGAACATATTACCTCAGTGAGAACACATTCATACATATATACATACATCTGATGTTCAGTGTAGTGTTGGTGACATGAAGTGCTGGCGAATTGTAGCATTCATTTTGTCTAACGTTGACGTGTGTGTGCGATCTGTATTGTCACTGACGTGCAGTTGTACCCTCAGATTATACTGGTGATGTGTGGTGGTGGTGGTGACGATGAACAGTGGAGGAGACGTGGTACAAAAATATGGCAATTGCGAGTTTTAGCACGACTGGCGTGTCTAGTCCTGGGGACGTGTAGCTCTGGCGTCTTATCGTGATGATGACGTGTAGTGTTTGTGCTAATGGTGTTAACGTCGTGTTGTGGTGTGTGTCCTATAATGCCAGAGACGTGTACAGTGTCAGTGCGCATGATGCAAGCACTCAGTGCTTTGGACGTGTATAGGGCCAGTGAAGCGTCATGGTAATAGTATATGATGCTCTGAGGCATATAGTACTGTCGGCGTGAGGGACTGTTATCATTTAGTACAGAGACGTGTTGCTGGCGATGTGCAGTAATTGTAACGTGTAGAGTTAGTGACGTGTAGCGTTAGTGCGATGTCCTTTTGTGAAGCGTCATTCTTGTGATGGCACAGCGTTGTAAAATGTGGTGTTGGTGATGTTTGTATTACACATGACGCGGCCAGTATGGGTGACGGTGGCTGTAATCCTGGTGATGTGTTGACGGTGCCTACAGTGTTCGAGACTTGTCTCTGTGACATGTAGTGTTTGCGAGGATAGTGTTGGTGGCGTGCATCTAAACTATACGATTTTGGTGACGTGTAGCGGTGGCTAAGCATTAATAATAACTTGTGTAGTGTACCTATCTACGAGAACCTACGGCGAAATCTTGCCATTTGGCTAGATTAGCTCGTACTGCTCAATCGGATGTAATGATGACGTGTATAGAGTTGACTAGGAAGCGTTTGTTTGGAGACGTGCAACGAATCAGAGGTGCACGACATGAGCGATGCACAGCGGCAATGTTCAGTACGTCGGCAACATGTACTAGGTTTCCTGGAAAGCTGAATATGTAATGTGTAGTGTGTGGGTGAGGTGAGGTGAGGGAGATGATGCTGGGTACGTGTGGTGTCGGTACGGTGTTGTGTAGTGTGAGAAGCACATGAAGTTCTGGTACATTATTTCACAGTTTGATTTAAGTAGTGTTGGTAGGACGCTCACTCCTGGCGTCTCTCGTAGTGGTCAAGATATCTATCGATCTACATTATCTATCATCATTTCCTCCGATCGCAAGTCTCTGAAAGTGGATCAGTCAAGGAGACCCTCTCAGGTCACTCAGGCACATTGTCAATCCGCGCCCGGCGTGTTAAGATGAAACATGCAATTCTTCAGTACCACAGCACTATTAGTGCTTGGAACGTGTTCAGTACCTCAGATGATGGTAGTGTTCAAAACCCTCACAGAATCGTCGTCGAACCTCAGACACTCCTAGTGTCAGTGTTTGGTACATATCGTGTACGGATCCATGCCAACAAGGCTTAGCCCGGTCGCACGTTACTGGCTACTGCTTTCCATAATTTTGGTGTGGGCACTGGTCACACGAGGCCTGGCCGTTATAATACCTCCTTCATTCCTCGAAGAGCCAAGCTATAGAATTCTGTTCTTTTTCTCTAGCTTCCCATAACCTTTCTATCTTCAAGAGTCAGGCCGACAAACACCCCCTAACAGCCTTCTTTTTTAATACCTTGTTTTCTTTTCACTCGAGATGGCCATGACTGGGGTATGTTTTGCCCGTGCCATGTCGGTCACTTAAATACGAAAAAATATACATCCCCGGAGGCTGGAACGTCCTAAGTGTTCGAACAGTTTCCAATGTTCGATACGTTTGCAGCATCTGTAACATTCTCCGTATCTAGGATGTTATCAGCGTTCGGAAGTTCCTCACCAGTGTTCAAATTACCCAGCGTCTGGACTGTGCGTTGCACCTCACTTTGTACCGCAAGATGCAGCCGAGTTTGCAGCCACACGTGGGTAGAGACCAATCTTGCAACTCTATAATCTGGTCTATCTCCTCCATCTGCTATCTCAGTAGAATCTTAATAATCATCAAATTATGAGCTTTTTGTTGTTTCTTCACCTGTCCATCAGTAGTGTTTAAGTCTGGCGAACGATCCTGGAGACACACCCACCGTCTCGTTGACACACATTCCATCTTATCTCCTCCTCCTCCTCCAGCCGCTTCAAGAGGCCGTGCGATGAGAAGTACCGCCTGGTCTGACGGCTCTACAAGTGAGGGCTTTGACAGCTGCGTCATTTACCGCTCTCTCAAGTTCGCTTCGGTTTTTCTCCTAAGCGAATTTTGTTCATAGTCAGTCTTCAGTTTCTTGATAAAAACTGATAACAGTTTGAGTCTTCTGACACAGATCTATAATGAAATTAAATCATGGTAAATACCTGCAAAATCGACTCCTCCCCAAAGAAAGAAAAAAACTTTTTAGAAGTCTGGCAGTGACAGAGCGAGTCCCAAGGTGATGAAGCACAAAGGAAACCAAAATCCATCAGGTCTTGCGACATGGGCAGGGCGGGGCGGACAAGGAGTCATCAGAAAGGTGTCATGGGGTCAGGGATCAAGGATGTTGCGACATGATCTGAGATGCACCTTGGTAGCGACTCCCACGTGCACCGAACCAATACCAGTCTCCACCAATCAGCCCGGAGGATGATCGACACTCGAAGGCCACATCCTCCCCAGACCTGACAACATCGATTTCTCGCACACCCTGACGGACAGCAGCGGGTGACACCTCCTCCTGCTAATGACTTGGTTACATCTTCGAACTCTGTCGATCACTTATACAGTAAATTACACAGACGAGGGGCAATGCCACAGAAACTCTTTTCAAGAAAATGAAATCGAAGGATAGAGCATTAGATATAACTGATGATCATTTATCAACGAAGTGGTCATCCTACTGCATCAAAAGTAAACACAAAACAAAGGAGCCACATGTTTAGTTCCTCAGGTGGCAAACAGAACATCACATGAAAAAAAAATATGATATTGAGCAAATTGTGCAAGGTGGAGTATCCGCCTGCAGGTCATCTAACATTATAAAACATTATTCTCATGACTTCATTATATATATCTGTTGAGAGGCTGGATCAAACTCTCAATTTACAACGCCTGTCCGGACGCCATATATGCTCACGAACGCCCAAACCGTCCTGATCAGGTCTCCTTAATAAGAACATATTGAAAAGGCAGTGTCACAGCCCAGTCAATACAAATGGTGACTACATCATGAGTGTTACATAAAGTAAAACATTTAAAGAAAATAATCGCCAGGTTGTATTTAACATCTACACATAAAGGAAATTACAGCAGTGTTGCGGCACATTACATGTGACTGATGGAGTCTCGCTGTGTATCTGCTAATTTTCTATCGATATTTGTTTGACTATTTTTCTTCGGATGCACTTATGTTTGGATATGCTAAGGTTACTGCCCTGATATATATACATATATTCATTTAAACTTCGCTGTGTCCTGCCTTAGCGAAGCAGCGTTAGGAAGAGGCAAAAGAGACACTGGAACATTTCTCGCATCGCTCAATCCTCTTTTCATTTCTTCTAAGAAGTAATAATACAATAGACGAAGATTTCCAGCCTCCGCTCCCGTCCCTCTACTTTCCCCAACACAGTCTCACACACAAAAATATTTGACACCATCTTCCACAACCATGACAAATAGTGGCTGGCCAACTTCACAGCAAGGCAGAGTCACTCACATTGGCTTCACAACTGAAACACTTGAACTCAACAATGAAGTACCCCAGGGAGCAATTCTTTCTCCAACTCTCTTCAATGTCTTCCTACACGACCTGCCATTACCTCAAATCAAACCTCGACATGAAGGTCCTTCCGTATGCAGACGACCTCACAATCACTGCACAGCATCCTCATACCAAAGTAGCAGCATCAAAATGCAGCAATATATTCCACAACTAAAACAATGGTTTATTCAGAACAGAATGTTTGCATCTCCACGTAAGTCTGAAATCACTTTTAACCCCAAATAGACACGAATCCAGATCATACACTCCTGTCATCTTGGATGGAGAATCACTCCTACTGAACAAAACATCAACCATTCTCGGCAACACATACTAAACACGCACGACATTCACTCCCTACATCAGTAACTTCAACACAAAAGTAAATGCGCTCAGAAAAACTAAATGAAACTAGATTTATATAAGAAAGAGAATCTCTCACCATCTTCGACAACTAATCCATCCGCTCTACTTCTAAACTATGTCTCACTAGCCTGATCTTTTGTTCTCAAAAACAGAGTAAAGTTGCAAACTGCAAAAATGTGAGCTCTCAGAACAATCATTGGCTGCCTAGCACCACAAACACTCAGCACTATCACAAATCAATAGATCCTCGCAATACCGTCCTACCTCAGCGCGCATGGCATCCAATTCTACGCAACAGCAGCAGAACCCTCCCACCCAAACCATTTATAACCTTCAACTCCAACCTTATCCCGTCTCACACTTTAGTAAACTGTTTTCACAGATCCCTCCGCCCCTGACAAATATAACACAGACAAAACACATACGCATTGATATTATCTAACAAGCACTAAACAACCTAACTCTGAATCGTAAACTTAAACTCCAGCCCACCTGGTATACACCCACTAGAAATTACACTCCCCAGACAGACACGAATCACACACTTCCGTCTACACTCTGGACCTCACCCATCGCCACAACAACACATGTACCGTTTCAATATACCCCAACACCTTCATGCCGACGATGCAACTACCATGAAGAGCAAACCAAGCACTGCCTGCTCAACTGCTCTGCACTCCTTCCACACAGACGCACACACACCAATGACAAAAGTTTATGACCTGTGGTCCCGACCGATGGACGTGGCCAGCCACCTGAGAGCTGCAGGAGCCGCATAAAGATAGAAGGGACTCCTGGGGCAGGAAGCACATATATTTTCTATCCATCTATTTATCTATCTATCTATATATCTATCTATCTATTTATCTATATGTCTCGATGGACATACAGATTTACATATGCCATGGGTTCGGATTCGAACCCTGGGTTGGATGTCCGGCCACCTAGGACACACGGAGGTTAAAAGACATAGCCACGGGTCGCCCAGTGTTTTCTCGAAATGTTCCAACTTCAATCTGTTGACGTTAGCATGGACTTTCATCTATCGCGGTTCCGATAGTGTGACAGATATGAAGTTCAAGGTGATTGAATTCAACCATCCAGATCTAAACCCAATAAGCATCCAACACACCGCTATACAGCAACTGCACTACTCAGGCTCCATTCCAACACACAGACGGCGCCCTACACTACCAGACAGGAGTGGCCATGAGCTCGTTACTAAGGGGCATCTGTACTACGCCCATCTACATACTGCAGATACGCTGATGAACATTTACGTGGTCGCCAGAGACGAAGCAAACTTAAACGACCTTAAGACAGCAATGAAAGAGAACTCAGTTCTGAAATTTACTCATGACCTGAGCGTCAACAGCAAGATGCCATTCTTAGATGTCATGGTGTAGGGCAACACTGATGGCAACGTAGCCAGCAAAACACTTCATGCAAAACAAGGTCACAGCGGCAGAAACCACAAGCAACACAACACACAAAATATGACAACAGCATACGAGTTACACGAACGTATACTACGAGACATCGTCTTCAAAAAAGATCGGTAATACAACATAAGACAACAAAGAAAAAAAAACAATCACATATGACAAGAATCCAACGTAGTTTAAAAACTGAACTGCCAACAATGAGACGGTAAGCTTTTCACTAACATGACATACGTAAGAAGCACAAACTGTACACTATTCACAAGACTTAAGCTACACCTTCAAGTAGGTTCCATCAAACTTCACGTCACCAAGAAGAACAACACAGCCCTCACACGAGAGACCATTGCTAAATCTACAAGGATACTACGCCGTGAACAAGACACAAGACGCCTTCACACCGCCGAAGCACAGAATTATCACAGAATAACAACCAAATCTGGACATCCAGAATACGGGGCCAAAACAAACTGGTACGGCTACACGCCCCAGCATGACGTTACAACCAATGAGCAGGCAAGACTGCATGTCCGTCGCCTACTGTTAATGCCCAATCTTACCCAGCTGCAGGTAGTCATTCCCAGCTGCCCCACTCACTACTCCACACACTCCTGAAGATGCATTGATGGGTTCAAATCGAATCGTTGTGATAGCCCGAGCAGGTATTTCACACAACCTCCCTACGCACATAAAAAGGGGATACTAGACAACTTCAAAAATTAAGAAAGAACATGATAAAAAAAAAGTTATTTGGTCATTTTCACAAACTATATTTAAAAGAATTGCTACCAATATACAAATATAAATGTGTGTGTGTGTATAAATATATATATATATTTTTCTTTTAAACTATTCGCCATTTCCCGCGTTAGCGAGGTAGCGTTAAGAACATAGGACTGGGCCTTGGAGGGAATATCCTCACCTGGCCCCCTTCTCTGTTCCTTGTTTTGGAAAATTAAAAAAAAAAAACGAGAGGGGAAGATTTCCAGCCCCCCGCTCCCTCCCCTTTTAGTCGCCTTCTACGACACGCAGGGAATACGTGGGAAGTATTCTTTCTCCCCTATCCCCAGGGATAAAATATATATATATATATATATATATATATATATATAAAGGATCACAATTTTCCGCGTGATCAAGTATATTCCTATGACATGCCCACGAGGAAAATGAAACACGATAAGCTCCCAAGTGCACTTTCGTGTGATAATCACATCATCAGGGGAGACACAATAGAGAAATATAACATTCAGTTGATATAAAACGAAGAGACGTAGCTAAGACGCCATTTGGTAAACGTGCGATTGTCTTGGACAATCGCATGTTTACCAAATGGCGTCCTAGGTAAGTCTCCTCGTTGTATGTAATTGACTGTTATATTTCTCTCTTGTGTCTCTCCTGATGATGTGATTATTACACGAAAGTGCACTTGGGAACTTATCGTGTATCATTTTCCTTGTGGACTCAAAGGTTTGCGGCAGGGGTGCATAATGTCTCCATGGTTGTTTAATTTGTTTATGGATGGGGTTGTTAGGGAGGTGAATGCAAGAGTTTTGCAAAGAGGGGCAAGTATGAAGTCTGCTGTGGATGAGAGAGCTTGGGAAGTGAGTCAGTTGTTGTTCGCTGATGATACAGCGCTGGTGGCTGATTCATGTAAGAAACTGCAGAAGCTGGTGACTGAGTTTGGTAAAGTGTGTGAAAGAAGAAAGTTGAGAGTAAATGTGAACAAGGGCAAGATTATTAGGTACAGTGGGGTTGAAGGACAAGTCACTTGGAGGGAAGTTTGAATGGAGAAAAACTGGAAGTGAAGTGTTTTAGATATCTGGGAGAGGATTTGGCAGCGGATGGAGCCATGGAAGCGGAAGTGAGTCACAGGGTGGGGGAGGGGCGAAAGTTCTGGGAGCGTTGAAAAATGTGTGGAAGGCAAGAACATTATCTCGGAAAGCAAAAATGGGTATGTTTGAAGGAATAGAGGTTCCAACAATGTTATATAGTTGCGAGGCGTGGGCTATAGATAGACTGTGCGGAAGAGGGTAGATGTGTTGGAAATGAGATGTTTGAGGACAATACGTGGTGTGAGGTGGTTTCATCGAGTAAGTAATGAAAGGGTAAGAGAGATGTGTGGTAATAAAAAGAGTGTGGTTGAGAGAGCATAAGAGGGTGTTTTGAAATGGTTTGGTCACATGGAGAGAATGAGTGAGGAAAGATTGACAAAGAGGATACATGTGTCAGAGGTAGAGGGAACGAGAAGTGGGAGACCAAATTGGAGGTGGAAAGATGGAGTGAAAAAGATTTTGAGCGATCGGGGCCTGAACATGCAGGAGGGTCAAAGGCGTGCAACGAATAGAGTGAATTGGAACGATGTGGTATACCGGGGTCGACATGCTGTTAATGGATTGAACCAGGGCATGTGAAGCGTCTGGGTAAACCATGGGAAGTCTTGTGGGACCTGGATGTGGAAAGGGAGCTGTGGTTTCCGTGCATTATACATGACAGCTAGAGACAGAGTGTGAACGAATGTGGCCTTTGTTGTCCTTTCCTAGCGCTACCTCGCGCGCATGCGGGGGGAGGGGGGTTGTCTTTTCATTTCTGGCGGGGTGGCGACGGGAATGAGTAGAGGCAGCAAGTATGAATTATGTACATGTGTATGAATGTATATGCCTGTGTATGTAAGTATATGTATACGTTGAAATTTATAGGTATGTATATGAGCGTGTGTGGACGTGTATGTATATACATGTGTATGTGGGTAGGTTGGGACATTCTTTCGTCTGTTTCCTTGCGCACACACACATACATATATAAATTTTTTTTTATAATTGTCTCCAAGACTTCTTTCCAGGAGTTCCTGCAGCTCCAAGTCTGCGCTGCTTAGAAAAGAGAAGGTTAAGAGTTGATCTGGAGTAAGTATTCTGAATCACTAAAGGTTTCGATACTCTCGATCTGACGAGCTGCTTAACGTTTTACCTTGAATAAGCAGCTGGAAGCAGTACCATAGTTACGCTTAAGCAAAGAGAATTTACATTTTGCTTCAAATCCACAACTGGTATTATCTGCACCTCTATCGTTGTACAATAAGTTTAAAGGCTTCCAGTTTGAAAAGATATGTATACCTTTCTACTCCTACTACACTAATCCGCGAGTTTTTGTTCTCGTCCACCATCACAAACAGCTTCGTTAGAACCCAATGGTATGTTACTGTTTGAATTCAGCTGTGTTCAGCTGTACTCCCAGTGACAAAGCCTCACTAACGGTGAAATTTTCACTCGCAGTGTAACCTCACACATGCGAACTCTGATAACACCTATATATATATATATATATATATATATATATATATATATATATATATATATATATATATCTTTTTTTTTTTTGTTTTGTCGCTGTCTCCCGCGTTTGCGAGGTAGCGCAAGGAAACAGACGAAAGAAATGGCCCAACCCACCCCCATACACATGTATATACATACGTCCACACACGCAAATATACATACCTACACAGCTTTCCATGGTTTACCCCAGACGCTTCACATGCCCTGATTCAATCCACTGACAGCACGTCAACCCCGGTATACCACATCGATCCAATTCACTCTATTCCTTGCCCTCCTTTCACCCTCCTGCATGTTCAGGCCCAGATCACACAAAATCTTTTTCACTCCATCTTTCCACCTAAAATTTGCTCTCCCACTTCTCCTCGTTCCCTCCACCTCCGACACATATATCCTCTTGGTCAATCTTTCCTCACTCATTCTCTCCATGTGCCCAAACCATTTCAAAACACCCTCTTCTACTCTCTCAACCACGCTCTTTTTATTTCCACACATCTCTCTTACCCTTACGTTACTTACTCGATCAAACCACCTCACACCACACATTGTCCTCAAACATCTCATTTCCAGCACATCCACCCTCCTGCGCACAACTCTATCCATAGCCCACGCCTCACAACCATACAACATTGTTGGAACCACTATTCCTTCAAACATACTCATTTTTGCTTTCCGAGATAATGTTCTCGACTTCCATACATTCTTCAAGGCTCCCAGGATTTTCGCCCCCTCCCCCACCCTATGATCCACTTCCGCTTCCATGGTTCCATCCGCTGCCAGATCCACTCCCACATATCTAAAACACTTTACTTCCTCCAGTTTTTCTCCATTCAAACTTACCTCCCAATTGACTTGACCCTCAACCCTACTGTACCTAATAACCTTGCTCATATTCACATTTACTCTTAACTTTCTTCTTTCACACACTTTACCAAACTCAGTCACCAGCTTCTGCAGTTTCTCACATGAATCAGCCACCAGCGCTGTATCATCAGCGAACAACAACTGACCCACTTCCCAAGCTCTCTCATCCACAACAGACTTCATACTTGCCCCTCTTTCCAAAACTCTTGCATTCACCTCCCTAACAACCCCATCCATAAACAAATTAAACAACCATGGAGACATCACACACCCCTGCCGCAAACCTACATTCACTGAGAACCAATCACTTTCCTCTCTTCCTACACGTACACATGCCTTACATCCTCGATAAAAACTTTTCACTGCTTCTAACAACTTGCCTCCCACACCATATATTCTTAATACCTTCCACATAGCATCTCTATCAACTCTATCATATGCCTTCTCCAGATCCATAAATGCTACATACAAATCCATTTGCTTTTCTAAGTATTTCTCACATACATTCTTCAAAGCAAACACCTGATCCACACATCCTCTACCACTTCTGAAACCACACCGGTCTTCCCCAATCTGATGCTCTGTACATGCCTTCACCCTCTCAATCAATACCCCCCCATATAATTTACCAGGAATACTCAACAAACTTATACCTCTGTAATTTAGCACTTTTCAGAAAAGAGGAGTGAATGTTGGGGTGAAGAGGTTGTGAGAGTAAGTGAGCTTGGGAAGGAGACTTGTGTGAGGAAGTACCAGGAGAGACTGAGTACAGAATGGAAAAAGTGAGATTAATGGAAGTAAGGGGAGTGGGGGAGGAATGAGATGTATTTAGGGAATCAGTGATGGATTGCGCAAAAGATGCTTGTGGCATGAGAAGAGTGGGAGGTGGGTTGATTAGAAAGGGTAGTGAGTGGTGGGATCAAGAAGTAAGATTATTAGCGAAAGAGAAGAGAGAGGCATTTGGACGATTTTTGCAGGGAAAAATGCAATTGAGTGAGAGATGTATAAAAGAAAGAGACAGGAGGTCAAGAGAAAGGTGCAAGAGGTGAAAAAGAGGGCAAATGAGAGTTGGGGTGAGAGAGTATCATTAAATTTTAGGGAGAATAAAAAGATGTTCTGGAAGGAGGTAAATAAAGTGCGTAAGACGAGGGAGCAAATGGGAACTTCAGTGAAGGGCGCAAATGGGGAGGTGATAACAAGTAGTGGTATTGTGAGAAAGAGATGGAGTGAGTATTTTGAAGGTTTGTTGAATGTGTTTGATGATAGAGTGGCAGATAAAGGGTGTTTTGGTCGAGGTGGTGTGCAAAGTGAGAGGGTTAGGGAAAACGATTTGGTAAACAGAGAAGAGGTAGTAAAAGCTTTGCGGATGATGAAAGCCGGCAAGGCAGCGGGTTTGGATGGGATTGCAGTGGAATTTATTAAATAAGGGGGTGACTGTATTATTGACTGGTTGGTAAGGTTATTTAATGTATGTACGACTCATGGTGAGGTGCCTGAGGATTGGCGGAATGCGTGCATAGTGCCATTGTACAAAGGGAATGGGGATAAGAGTGAGTGCTCAAATTTCAGAGGTATAAGTTTGTTGAGTATTCCTGGTAAATTATATGGGAGGGTATTGATTGAGAGGGTGAAAGCATGTACAGAGCATCAGATTGGGGAAGAGCAGTGTGGTTTCAGAAGCGGTAGAGGATGTGTGGATCAGGTGATTGCTTTGAAGAATGTATGTGAGAAATACTTAGAAAAGCAAATGGATTTGTATGTAGCATTTATGGATCTGGAGAAGGCATACGACAGAGTTGATAGAGATGCTCTGTGGAAGGTATTAAGAATATATGGTGTGGGAGGCAAGTTGTTAGAAGCAGTGAAAAGTTTTTATCGAGGATGTAAGGTATGTGTACGTGTAGGAAGAGAGGAAAGTGATTGGTTCTCAGTGAATGTAGGTTTGCGGCAGGGGTGTGTAATGTCTCCATGGTTGTTTAATTTGTTTATGGATGGGGTTGTTAGGGAGGTGAATGCAAGAGTTTTGGAAAGAGGGGCAAGTATGAAGTCTGTTGTGGATGAAAGAGCTTGGGAAGTGAGTCAGTTGTTGTTCGCTGATGATACAGCGCTGGTGGCTGATTCATGTGAGAACTGCAGAAGCTGGTGACTGAGTTTGGTAAGTGTGTGAAAGAGGAAAGGTAAGAGTAAATGTGAATAAGAGCAAGGTAGTTAGGTACAGTAGGGTTGAGGGTCAAGTCAATTGGGAGGTAAGTTTGAAAGGAGAAAAACTGGAGGAAGTAAAGTGTTTTAGATATCTGGGAGTGGATCTGGCAGCGGATGGAACCATGGAAGCGGAAGTGGATCATAGGGTGGGGGAGGGGGCGAAAATCCTGGGAGCCTTGAAGAATGTGTGGAAGTCGAGAACATTATCTCGGAAAGCAAAAATGGGTATGTTTGAAGGAATAGTGGTTCCAACAATTTTGTATGGTTGCGAGGCGTGGGCTATGGATAGAGTTGTGCGCAGGAGGGTGGATGTGCTGGAAATGAGATGTTTGAGGACAATGTGTGGTGTGAGGTGGTTTGATCGAGTAAGTAACGTAAGGGTAAGAGAGATGTGTGGAAATAAAAAGAGCGTGGTTGAGAGAGCAGAAGAGGGTGTTTTGAAATGGTTTAGGCACATGGAGAGAATGAGTGAGGAAAGATTGACCAAGAGGATATATGTGTCGGAGGTGGAGGGAACGAGGAGAAGTGGGAGACCAAATTGGAGGTGGAAAGATGGAGTGAAAAAGATTTTGTGTGATCTGGGCCTGAACATGCAGGAGGGTGAAAGGAGGGCAAGGAATAGAGTGAATTGGATCGATGTGGTATACCGGGGTTGACGTGCTGTCAGTGGATTGAATCAGGGCATGTGAAGCGTCTGGGGTAAACCATGGAAAACTGTGAAGGTATGTATATTTGCGTGTGTGGACGTGTATGTATATACATGTGTATGGGGGTGGGTTGGGCCATTTCTTTCGTCTGTTTCCTTGCGCTACCTCGCAAACGCGGGAGACAGCGACTAAGCAAGAAAAAAAAAAAAAAAAAAATATATATATATATATATATATATATATATATATATATATATATATATATATATATATATATATTTATATATATATATTTATATATATATATTTATATATATATATTTATATATATATATTTATATATATATATTTATATATATATATTTATATATATATATTTATATATATATATTTATATATATATATTTATATATATATATTTATATATATATATTTATATATATATATTTATATATATATATTTATATATATATATTTATATATATATATTATATATATATATATATATATATTTATATATATATATATATATATATATATATTTATATATATATATATATATATATACCACGGGTCAGATTCGAACTCTAGACATGATGCCTGGCTACCGCGGCCACACAGAGGGTAAAAGATGCAGACACTTGAAATCAAGGATATACTTGATTTCAAGTGTCTGCAATTTCTAACCTCCGTGTGTCCGAAGTAGCCAGACGCCCTCTCCAGGGTTCGAATACGACCCGTGGTGTGTGTGTGTGTTTATATATATATATATATATATATATATATATATATATATATATATATATATATATATATATATATATATATATATATATATATATATATATACACAGCTTTCATATTACCTCTCGTATCTATCCCTTATACTTCCTCTCTGTACACCTCCTCAACTATTTGACCTCCTGCAACAAACCAGTGCTCTCCTCACCTCCACACACTGAAACGCTTTATGCTGGGGGTTTCAATAAACATCACAAAAATTATTTAGTCTCTACACGGGAAGATGTCATGGAAGAACTCAAGTCTTTTCTATTTCCCTTCATAACGATCTGGAACCAATGATCAAATACCCAACCCGGGTTGCTGACCGTCTCAACCACTCTCCCAACACACTCGATCTCTGTTCTGAACTTCTAAACCCTCTCATTACAATGGCACAATATCTAACCCGTAGTCTCCTCCATCTTCTATCCCCACCTCGAAGTGTCAACTTTTGCACCTTGGGTGATCTGAGCGGTCATCCCTGCGCGGCCCCTTTACAGGCTTCCTCTGGGACGGGTAGTGCTTCACCAGCCTTAACGCTTCGTGATACGCTCAGCGCACAAGGGGGTTTATCTTAGCTTTGATGGAATCCTACAACCTATCTTCAAGCAAATCGTTCTACCTCCAATTATGGTTTGATCGCCTCTGCTCTGACGCCTGTCGCATCAGGGCCGAGACACACCGGGCCCTGAATCTCTTTCCTTCCACTCTGCTCTCATTTCAGCTCAGAATCACGGCAGAGGTGCTCGTAAAGTCAAGCACACCTTCAGTAAAAAGCCTGCTGACTTGGCTTCTACTAACAATTCTTTTTGGTCCTTAACCAAAAATGTCTCCAATAACATCTCTAATTAAGCCTTTCCTCTTCTCTTCCGACCTGATCAATCTTATAGCTAACTCCCCAACTGATAAAACCACTCTTATATGTACCTCACTCTCCTCTAACTCACCTTTGGATGATCCTGCCTCTAGTCCTCCGGCCCCATCTCCTTCCTATGAACCTATGTCATCTATATTCTCCTCGGGCAGGGTCCTCTCAACTCTCCTAATAGAGTATACTTCTGAGCTACTTCTCGTTTGCCTGTCTACTGCGCCCTTCTGTAAACTGTCAGAAGGGTGTAAGCAGCACTAGAACTGTGGGGGAATGGGGTAAATAGCAGAGGTGTGAGAGAATGGGAAAAGCTGCCCCGAGAGTTGAGAAAGGAGACGATAGGTACCTGGAGGATTGGAAAGTAGAGCATAGAGGCGCTAGAAGAGTGAGAAGGTAAAACTGTAACATTTTTGACAGAATATGAAGGAAAATCCTGGGTCTGGTTGTCTATACTAACCAAAGTCCAGCATTCAAATTAGTGACCGTCACTCGTACATTAGAAAGACGGAGTTACGACCTTCTTAACCCAAACCGAACTGCAAAGTTGCCGGAACCCCAAACATTGGTATGATCAAGATATTCGTACCCACGAAATGCCAAACCGGTACCTGGGGGAATAAAGCCTTACTGTGCTGTCAATTAAAAGGTGTGGCAGAAGCAAGGGTGTTATCGTAATCTCTGGTATCGCCAGAATCCATCAACGTGTCCAAGATTGAGACACGCGTCTGACCCGGTACGATAAGACGCATATCATGTGTCATAACACTTGTGCTGGTGGCTGGGGGAGGCAGGGAAGAGAGGTACTAGATTATGGAAGAAACGAGGAAAACTACGCTAACTAATGATGTTACGAAAGGAAGGGAAGATGTGAAGATAGGCCATCCAGTCAACACGTCACCATATATAGCAGACGGTACTGCGATTATATAAAAGTAACAAATATAGAGGAAGTGTGTGATATAAACAGGGGAAGAGAAGGTACACAGATGACAGAGACGTAAGACACAAGATATGACATATACAAAGATAAGATATGAATAAACCGTTGTTTGTGTCGAACGCCACTGTATAATATTGACTGAAATGTTAGTTGTTCTTACAAAAGGAAATGAAGAATGCGTGTATTTGACTTAGCACTGTGGTGAGACAGCTCCAGTGTACAACAGTCATTCGACAGATAGAGCGAAGGAGTAGTGGAATGGCAGTAGATGAATTAAAGAGGACTAAGAAAACTTTGATCACTGGTGGAAGGAAATCAATTTCCTGTTGGTTCCGTCTTACGTAAGGAAAAAAAAATGTCGGAAGGAGGGAACTGACCTGCAGGCTTGAGAGGTCATACAAGAAGAACACAACTGATTTTAGTTATCTAAGAATCTTCTACAAAATAGAGACATTAGGGAACAGCACTGGAAGGGAAGAGAGGAACAAAAACGGGAAATAAGAAGAGAAGAGGAAAACGGTGACACTCTAGGTAAAACAGTGTAGCGGACGATAACCTCTGCTGTTGTAAATGAAAAGGATGTAGAATGAGGGAATCTGTGGTAGCCTAGACTGGTCGTGGGTACAGGAACCCTTGGAGAAGCTGGCTGGAGAAAACAGCTGCGTCTTAAAACAGGTAACCATGGAGACAACAGCTGAATCTTGGAGCAGGTAACCATGGAGGCAACATCTGAGTCTTAGAACAGGTAACCATGGAGACAACAGGTGAGTCTTAGAACAGGTAACCATGGAGACAAGAGTTGAGTCTTAGAACAGGTAACCATGGAGACAACAGCTGAGTCTTAGAACAGGTAACCATGGAGACAACAGCTGAGTCTTAGAACAGGTAACCATGGAGACAACAGCTGAGTCTTAGAACAGGTAACCATGGAGACAACAGCTGAGTCTTAGAACAGGTAACCATGAAGGCAACAGCTGAGTCTTAGAACAAGTAACCATGGAGACAACAGCTGAGTCTTAGAACAGGTAACCAGCTGAATCTTGGAGCAGGTAACCATAGAGACAACAGCTGAGTCTTAGAACAGGTAACCATGGAGACAACAGCTGAGTCTTAGAACAGGTAACCATGGAGACAACAGCTGAGTCTTAGAACAGGTAACCATGGAGACAACAGCTGAGTCTTAGAACAGGTAACCATGGAGACAACAGCTGAGTCTTAGAACAGGTAACCATGGAGACAACAGCTGAGTCTTAGAACAGGTAACCATGAAGGCAACAGCTGAGTCTTAGAACAAGTAACCATGGAGACAACAGCTGAGTCTTAGAACAGGTAACCAGCTGAATCTTGGAGCAGGTAACCATAGAGACAACAGCTGAGTCTTAGAACAGGTAACCATGGAGACAACAGCTGAGTCTTAGAACAGGTAACCATGGAGACAACAGCTGAGTCTTAGAACAGGTAACCATGGAGACAACAGCTGAGTCTTAGAACAGGTAACCATGGAGACAACAGCTGAGTCTTAGAACAGGTAACCATGGAGACAACAGCTGAGTCTTAGAACAGGTAACCATGGAGACAACAGCTGAGTCTTAGAACAGGTAACCATGGAGACAACAGCTGAGTCTTAGAACAGGTAACCATGGAGACAACAGCTGAGTCTTAGAACAGGTAACCATGGAGACAACAGCTGAGTTTTAGAACAGGTAACCATGGAGACAACAGCTGAGTCTTAAAACAGGTAACCATGGAGACAACAGCTGAGTCTTAGAACAGGTAACCATGGAGACAACAGCTGAGTGTTAGAACAGGTAACCATGGAGACAACAGCTGAGTGTTAGAACTGGTAACCATGGAGACAACAGCTGAGTCTTAGAACTGGTAACCATGAAGGCAACAGCTGAGTCTTAGAACAGGTAACCATGGAGACAACAGCTGAGTCTTCGAACTGGTAACCATGGAGATAACAGCTGAGTCTTAGAACAGGTAACCATGAAGACAACAGCTGAGTCTTAGAAACGGAAATCTATGGAAATAATAGGAGAATCTTAGAATCAGGAACTGCTACATGTACACAAGCAGCGAGAGGTCGTATATAACACTCGTAAATATTAGGAGACTTGTGCTTTCTGAAAATCCTACTTTGCTGAAATCAGAGAGACAGACAGACTGCATAAACTAAACATTTTAGTAAAGAAACACCAAGAGTTCCCAGTCAAGAGGCAAATACAACAGCATGGAGGTCTGAACAGGGACCTTTTTTAAAGCTATTAACTGTTCACAGGAAACAGACAAACAAGTACCAAATGGTGTCTGGATACAAGCAACAAGTCGGAGACTCAAGCAGGTCTTCTTCCCATTTGGGGCCATTGTCCTATTCAATGCGTGTCCGGCACAGGATGTGGCCCCGCCCAACTAAAAAAGCCAAGTCTTTACAGCAGAAAAAAAAAATAACCATTTTAGTAATAAAATTCACTTAAGTTCTCGAATAATATTATCTGCAAAGGTGTTAAGAGTGATATATATATATATATATATATATATATATATATATATATATATATATATATATATATATATATATATATATAATATTACATTACACTTAACCGCCGTCTCCCGCGTTAGCGTGGTAGCGCAAGGAAACAGACGAAGAATGACCCAACCCACCCACATACACATGTATATACATAAACGCCCACACATGCTCATATACATACATATAAATTTCACCGTATACATACATATAAGTACACAGACATATACATATATACACATGTACACATTCATACTTGCTGCCTTCATCCATTCTCTTCGCCACCGCGCCACACACGAAATAGCGAGGTAGCGCCGGAAACATTTAGTCTCTAGCTATCATGTGTAATGCACTGAAACTCCAGCTCCTTTTCCACATCCAGGCCCCACTGACCCTAGACGCTTCACATCCCTGGTTCAATCCACTGACGGCACGTCGACCCCGGTATACCACATCGTTCCAATTGACTCTATTCCTTGCCCGCCTTTCACCCTCCTGTATGTTCAGGCCCCGATCGCTCAAAATTTTTTTCTCTCCATCCTTCCACCTCCAATTTGGTCTCCCGCTGCTCCTTCTTCCCTCCACCTCTGACACATATATCCTCATTGTCAATCTTTCCTCACTCATTCTATGTGTCCAAATCACTTCAACACACCCTCTTCTCCTCTCTCAACCACACTCTTTTTATTACCACATATCCCTCTTACCCTGTCATTACTTATTCGATCAAACCACCTCGCACCACATATTGTCCACAAACATTTCGTTTCCAACACATCCACCCTCCTCCGCCCAATCCTATCTATAGCCCATGCCTTGCAACCATATAACATTGTTGGAACCACTACGATTCCTTCAAACATATCCATTTTTGCTCTCCAAGTTAACGTTCTCGCCTTCAGACATTTTGCAACGCTCCCAGAACCTTCGCCCCCTCCTCCGTCCTGTGACTCACTTCCGCTTCCATGGTTCTATCCGCTGCCAAGTCTACTCCCATTCATCTAAAACACTTCACTTCCTCCAGGTTTTCTCCATTCAAACTTACTCCCAGTTAACTTGTCCCTCAACCCTACTGAACCTAATAACCTTGCTCTTACTCAAATACACACATAAAAGACCATACACGCGCATATACATATATACACATATACATATTCATACACTGCTTGCCTTTATGCATTCCCGGAGCTATCCCGCCCCACAGGAAACAGCATCGCTATCCCTGCTTCAGCAAAGTAGCGCCACGAAAACAGACAAAAAAGGCCACATTCGTTCACACTCAGTCTCTAGCTGTCATGTGTGATGCACCGAAACCACAGCTCCCTATCCACATCCAGTCTCCGCAGACCTTTCCATGGTTTACCACAGACGTTTCACAAGCCTTGGTTCAATCCATTGACAGCGCATCGACCCCTGTAGGGTTGGGGGACAAGTTAATTGGGATGTAAGTTTTAGTGGAGAAAAACTGGAGGAAGTGAAGTGTTTTAGATATCTGGGAATGGACCTAGCGGCGAATGAAACCATGGAAGCGAAAGTGGGATAGGGGGTTAAGGTTCTGGGAGCGATGAAAATGGGTATGTTTTGAAGGAATAGTGGTTCCAACAATGTTATATGGTTGCAAGACATGGGCTATAGACAGGGCTGTGCGGAGGAAGGTAGATGTGTTAGAAATGAAATGTTTGAGGACAGTATGTGGTGTGAGGTGGTTTGATCGAGTAAGTAATGAAAGGGTAAGAGAGATGTGTGGTAATAAAAAGAGTGTGGTTGAGAGAGCAGAAGGTGTGTTGAAATGGTTTGGACACATAGAGCGAATGAGTGAGGAGATTGACAAAGAGGATATATGAGTCAGAGGTGGAGGGAAGAAGGAGAAGCGGGAGACCAAATTGGAGGTGGAAGGATAGAGTGAAAAAGATTTTGAGCGATCGGGGCCTGAACATACAGGAGGGTGAAAGGTGTACAAGGAACAGGGTGAACTGGAACGATGTGGTATACCGGGGTCGATGTGCTGTCAATGGATTGAACCAGGGCATGTGAAGCGTCTGGGGTAAACCATGGAAAGTTTTGTGGGGCCTGGATGTGGAAAGGGAGCTGTGGTTTCGGTGCGTTACACATGACAGCTAGAGACTGAGTGTGAACGAATGCGGTCTTTTTTAAGCACGTAATGCTCAAGTATGACAATGTGGGAAATGAGAAAGTTAACAAGAGCAGATATGACACAGGACTTTGAGGGGAGATATAATCGTGAGAACTACACAAAACGTAGCAATTTCTATGTTAACAGAGATTCGGAAATGGAGTTCAAAAGTCAAGAACTAGGGTATTTTGGTGAGAGCTTCTGTGAAATTTACAGTGAAGGAGTTAGAACATGAGTACTTCCAGCATCAAACATACATGGAAGGTTAAGGAAGAGGAGAGAAACGGGTTAATAAAAGAAGTCACAAAGCATAGGAACTTCGAGATATGCAGTGCTGAAGACATAGGCGGGACTCCAGCCATCCAGCATCTGCAGGGTATGAGAAAGGAACGAGTACAGCAGGATAAGAAAGGAGGAACAAAGTAGCTTTGAAAAGAATAATGTGAAGAGGGCAGGAGAAATCCAAAAGTATTCCATAAATTCATCAGGAGTGAATTGGCAGTTAAGGAGCAGCTAATCAGGCTAAGGGTGTCACAAAAAAGAATTGTAAAGGATGATGTAAGGGTATGTGTGCAAATTAATAACAAATTCATACGCGTTTTCGTGGTGCGAGATACTATAGCCCGGCTAGCAGTGAGATAGAATAGACAGGAGGTTCTGGAAAGTAATGAGATATCTAGAATAAGTATGAGCAGAATACTAGAGGGTGATGACCCATATAATACTTATGGTCCCGAAGGAATTCCACCATATATGTGAAGATGTGTGCAGATTCACAAGAAAAGCCTTTTAAAATACAGGTGAAGATGTCGCTGGAGAGAGGCAAAGTGCTAAGCGAAAGGAACTGGGCAAACGTTATACCTATCAATACAAGGGGGACCAGAAAGGGGCTGTAACTAAGACAGAAAGGGGACCAGAAAGTGGTAGTGAACCAAAGACCAGTCTCCGTGACGAGTGTGGTCTATAAGGCACCGGAAAAGATTATAAGAGAGCAAATGGATGACTTTCTATACAGGAGAAATTCTGTAAGTGAGAGAACACAGTTTTAAGAAAAGTAAGTAATGTGTAACGAACTTCTTAGATTTTCACGAAAACGAGTGAGCTCTGTCTTGTAGAAAGGGCGAGTTAGGTGAATTGCCTGTACCTGGACTGCCAGAAAGCACTTGACACAGTACCTCACGATAGGCTGATTATGAAGATGGATCACTAAGAAGGAATAAGGGGGAAACTTCTTCAATGAATAGAAAATTATGTCAGGGGAAGGGAACAAAAAACACATGCCAGAGGAGCGTTCACAAATGGGTTGTCACCAGCGGAGTGCTGCAGGGATCTGCTCTGGGACCATTACTCTTCTTGATCTATGTAAATGCCGTACCAGAAGGTTCCTGCCTGAATATGTTGGAAGATGATGCAAAGGTCATGAAGGAAGAGAAAAACGTGGAGGATTGCCTCAACTTAAGAGGGGACCTAAACAGTTGATAAAATCGTTGGTAAGATTCAACCCAAGCAAATGTAAAGTAATGAGGGTGGTACAAAGTGAAAGACGGCTTTAACATGGTTACAACCATCACCTGAAAGAAAACAAGCCTCAGGATTGTGTATATATAAGAAAGGTTTCGGGGATGATTTCGGGGATGATATCATTCCGAATCTGTCCCACCTTAGGAGAATCGAGGACTCCAACTTTCACCTAATATATATTACAATAGCTTTCATGTTAATGATGAAGGAAATATTCATCCAGCTCAAAAGTAGAAGATGCCTTTCATGTAAGGTTACCGCGACTACAGAAGCAGAAAGAGTTCATAGAGAATATCCAGAAAAGAACAACGAAGATGGTACCAGAATTTAGAAAGGTGTGTTACAGAAAACGGTTAGAGGTCTTAAATTTGCCCATTTTGAAAGAAACAAGAAAGAGGGTTGACCTGATAGCAACATCAGTTTTTTATAATAGACTGATGACGTAGACAGGAACAGTTCTTCCAGAGAAGTTGGGAAAGAACAACCAGAAGATACAAAATGAAATTCAGCAAAAAAAGAAAAAAAAACGAAGAAAAACGTGAAGTACATTTATGTTATAAAAGTGGCAGCCGAATGGAATGAAATGAAGTGAAGACATGGTCGATGCAGACAGAAGACTAAAGTCTTAAAGAAGTTGCAAGATATCATGAAGTTCAAGACATGGGCGGCATGAGTATAAGCCTCCTTCCTCGTATAGTAATTACACACACACACACACACACCTCGTCCAATCTTCGATGGGGTAGAACGTATGTCAATGGCGTTCTCAGGCCGTCTACTGGTCAACATGTCTACCTGAACTCTCTCTCTCTCTCTCTCTCTCTCTCTCTCTCTCTCTCTCTCTCTCTCTCTCTCTCTCTCTCTTTGATACATGGATTACGCCTGACTGGACCTACCTTCCAATGAATTTGATCGCGAGAGAGATAAAGAAATTAGAAACGTTTACCAGTGAATTTATGAACAAGTGACTCACACGAGAGGCCTATATCAGAGCTGCGGTTACCTCAGTGTAAACAACGGGCCACGGCCTCTGCCTGTTGCAGTTGTGACCCACCCAGCTGACCACAGGAGTTGTGACCCATCCAGCTGACCACAGGAGATGTGACCCATCCAGCTGACCACAGGAGTTGTGACCCAACCAGCTGACCACAGGAGCTCCGTAACAGTTCTCTCGAGGGTCAGATCGGCGATCGCCTGACTGACTCAAAGTGACGTCATCACAATCACCTTGTAACAACCAGTGCTCATACAGGTACAAGACCTGTCATACACCTACTACCGTGGATGTCATGAACAATAGCAGAGTATGTGCACAGCTCAGCAAACCATTGGTTAGTTTTGCGATAGTTATGTCTATTACTGGAACACAACCAACTTGAAAATATTTATCACTTCATGTTCGCCAATGAATACATGACATATGTCAACACTGTATTACTACAGTTCAACAACTGTATAACTCTCTATCACTTACTGATCACCATCAAATACATAATGTATGTCAACACACAATATAACTACAATTCAACCAGTATGTACTTTACATCACTTAATGTTTACCATCAAAAATACAATACATGTTAACACAGTATTACTGCAGTTCAACAAGTATGTAACATTATATCACTTAATGGTCATCGTTAAATACATAATGTTTGTCAACACAATACTACTGAATTCAACGAATACGTAACTTTATAATCACGTAATGTTCAAAGAATCACCACTAAATGTATGATGTATAAACCATCATATTTGCTATGTAAAACTTCCTGTACCATGCAAACAGACTTCACTCATGTGTGTATTCACAGTGTTGAGGCACCCAGCCTTACCTTGACCTTAAGCTCTTTTGTGATTAATGAACTTTGTACTATAATAACCCCCTCAACTGTGTGGTTTCAGCCGAATGGAAGCCTGAATTATATAAACAATTCTATATCTTTCTATAAACAGTTCTGTATCTTTATTCGATAATATGCAAACACATTCATATGATTATGGGGGTCCCATGAGTGTAAAATTCCCTCCCAGTAAAAATGGGAAAGGTAATTACATATAGATAATCACACACACACACACACACACACACACACACACACACATGCCTCTGTGGTTAAGTGGTTAGCGTTACTGTCTACAAGTCAACATGGGCCAGCTCGAGGTCGGACCCGTTTGAGTTCTAGTCTTGGGGTGTTCACCCTCCCTTCGGGGCTGTTCGATAAGTGGGTACCTGGCTTAGGCTATGAAGTGTGTGTGTGTGTGTGTGTGTGTGTGTGTGTGTGTATACATACGTAGGAGTAAAGACATGGCACACATATATATATGGTTAAGAAACAGGGTAACACGAGTATATAATTCTCTCCCCGTAACACACAAGTAGTAATCACAAAGTGTAATCACATACACTAGCGTTCGACACCACCCAATCCATGGCCAGAGTTTCACATCATGAATATTATGAAGAAACAAACTGTGTGCTGGCAAATAGTAAAATCCCATTCAACAATACGATAAAGTAAATGTGTGTAACGTTATTCACAACATGAATTGGACGATGCCTCTTAGGTCGGGTCAATGATCCTAAAGAGACTTAAATTATGATTGAGAGGATTCAGAGAGCAGAGACCAAGATGGTACTGGATTTACGAGAACTTAGCTACATAGTTGTCCACGTTGATAACAGCCTTTAACTTCCTTAATCGTCTGGTTGATGTTGACACATCTTCACGAGGTGTGGCACCTGAGTTACCATAAGCCATGATAAGGAGGAGGGTTGTGAAGGTTGTAAAGCAATACCGGTTTAGTGTGAGGGTAGTGGAGGGTTGGCATGGTCTAAGACAGGAGACTGTGAGCGCCGGCAGCTTACAAAGATTGAAAATTTTGCTTTACGTTACAAAAGATACAAGAGACGGCCCCATCAATGTACACCTCAGGGCCCCATCAATGTACACCTCAGGGCCCCATCAATGTACATCTGTGCTGTACAAATATGTAACAAAATTCAGGCGTTATCGGGTTCCTTTTACCTGAGGCTACATCACAAATGGAAAGTCACCTTTGGAGAGGTTGTATCACCAGCACGTCGAGCCCGGTATAGCACATCGTTCCAATTCACTCTATTCCTTGCACGCCTCTCACCCTCCTGTATGTTCAGGCCCCGATCACTCAAAATCTTTTTCACTCTATCCCGCCATCAGTTCAGTAGCGCCATCACTTGACGAAAGAGAATGCAGCCTCATCAAAGAACTTCTCACTTTAAAGACGCCCATAAATAAGAGGTCCCGGGATTATATATAATAATACTGTTACATTGAACACACACATGCAAATATATTTTTCATGATAGGATATGTAAGGTAACAATTTTCTCTCCAGGTAAGCCAGGGAAATTATTCATGATCTTCGGTTTTGTTTCCTGTCATCAAATTCATGTGTGACTGACCGTAATTCGAATTATCTATTGTGCACACAATTCCAACTCTTGGCCGTCAGCAAATTCCGTATGTCTCCCTCTACATCCACGCATCGTTCGCCAACAACAACACATTCACTACTTTGAACCATCTCGTCAAGGTCCTCCCTCAGCTCACACGTAGGTCCTCCCTCAGCTCACACGTAGGTCCTCCCTCAGCTCACACGTTGGTCCTCCCTCAGCTCACACGTTGCCCTGTACTTGAGGGACGCTGGTTAAACCCGCTACCGGGACCACACAACTCCAGGATACTAAGTCGACATCGAAATACAAACCGCTTCCCATAAAAGCTTTCATTCTACTGACCGAATCCTCCTCCGTATACTCGTTTAGATCTCTGAAGCGATATGAATGTAACAATTATCGTCTTTATTGACGATTTCATCTTAAAGTTACGAGACTTTAAGTAAGTTGGTCACTGCATGTAAGATATGAAGCCGTCATACCCCAGAGGTTAAGTCACCCTCCGTACTCAGGGAGGTGAAGTATCCATACTCAAGAGGTTAAGAGGAAAGCAGCCCGAGACGAGGAGACTTATTATGATAGCGAGGAATGGCGTCGCGTCGGGCTGGGTACACCAACGACAGCGACGGGCGTCACATACAGTCGAGCCCCAGACTGGCGGAGAGGCTCTGGGACGGGTGGGGTCAGGCATGCTCCCGTCCCTGAAACTGGGGCAGAGGTGAGCTTAGGTTGGATTACGCCACCAAGTTTGGTCGAACACGACGTGTGCAGGTGGATGCGAAATGCATCCCTAGATCAGTATTTCCTTAACAGTGAAACTAACCAATTAATTATAAGCAGTGGTTTCCGATTGGTTTAGTCGGGCATATTTACTGTAGACGAAACATTAATGTTCTATACTGGATTAAGCGTCCTTGGAAGTTAGTCAAATGAGATTCACTAAGCGTCTCCGAAGTACAGATGAAAGTTCAGATAAAATTGGCTAAGGTACAGTGAGTAGGATTTACCTTCACGCTTTTCGCCTGTCTCTGTACCAGTCCAAGACGAAGGCAGACCGCTACATAATACTACCGGGAAAGTCGCTAGGGATAAATAACTCATAGAGGTTCAAGGTTGTGGCCCACCTACCTGAACATCGCTTTAAGCTAGTGGACAAAGAATGCAACCACCTTCATGCTGACTGGAAGAGAACGCAAACACTTTGACATTAAATGGACGAGACTGTAAGTACTCTAACTCTGATAAGATGAGAATGCAAGCTCCTTGACTGTAACTGGAGAAGGCTTGCACTTTGACGCTCACTGGAGGGAGTTGCTGCGCTTATGTCGCCTGCACAAATAAACTGCTGCAGTGAAGTAAATGGGTTAGGTTAGGTTAGGTTAGGTTAAGTTAGGTTAGGTAAGGTTAGGTTAGGTTAGGTTAGGTTACCATATTTCATACATTAAACCGCTTCTTTGAAACCGCTAATAATCAACATTGAAAAAAAAAATACCTAATAACGGTAATATTCATGTTCATCTTTATCATATATATATATATATATATATATATATATATATATATATATATATATATATATATATATATATATATATATGTAAATAGTGCATATGATAACGAGGAAAATGAAACACGATAAATTCCCTAGTGCACTTTCGTGCAATGATCACATCGTCAAGGAAAATACAAGATTGAGATAGACGAAGCAGAACAGTCAGTTGATATACAAGGAAGATACGTAGCTAAGACGTCAGTGATAGACAAGTGTTACCGGACGATGCTGTTCGGGTTAGTGTTGTTCGAGTCATGCCTGTCGTAAAGTTTTATTACGAGGGCACGAAAGGGATCTGTTTACAAATTTTGCCAACGGCAAAGCTGTCCAGTTTGTACAGACTTTCACTAATATTAATAATACAATTCTTTGTGTACTTAATCATAGAGGTTTTAATGATATTTCTCGTGGTAATGGAGTTACAGTTAATATATGAATTAGCGTTACTCCAGTCAATACAATGGGCATAATTTTTGACATGATTAAACAAAGTATTTGAATGTTGTTCTGTTCTTATACTATATCTATGATGCATAAGTGTAACATAAAGATCCTTACCAGTCTGCCCAACATAAACATATTACAGCTTTTACTGGGGCTGCGTTTACACAATCCCTTGTAAAAGCTAAAATATGCTTTATATATATATATATATATATATATATATATATATATATATATATATATATATATATATATATATATATATATATATATATACTTACTTTTCTTTTGCACATTGCCGCGACACTGAAGTACTGCCACGAAGTGACTAAGTAGCCTCATTTGCTCACCCTCTCCAGAGCCCCTTCCCGAGAATTTCCCTGACCGTCTCACCTGCCCAAGTTCATCTCACCGATAGCACGTCGACAACTGTATGCTACATCGATCTAATTCCCCTCTAACCTTTGCAAGCCTTACGTCCTCCTAGAAGTTCAGGCCTCAAACATTCAGTGTGCCTTTCCTTTCATCTTTTCATCTCCAATTCAGTCTTCCTCTTCTTTTTCCCTCCACTTCCGAGATGCACAGACTTTTACTCTTCCTATCCTCACTCATCCTCTCCATATGTCTCAACCATTTCAGCACAACCTCTTCAGTTCTCATATATATACATATATACTCCTCTCACTACAACATCTTTAGCTCTTTATCTTATCTATTCATATCCGATTAACCCTCGTCCCACGACAATTGATTTCGAGAACATTCATCTTACGTACTCTGTCATTTACGGCTCACGCCTCGTATCCATACAACACCGTTGGGATTTGTATACCATAAAAAATACTTATCCTCGTCCTCAGACATTCACTTTCTCACTCAACCTATGGCTCATCTCAGCTCTCATGTTTCCATTCGCTGTCATGACCCCTCCCAGGCATCCAGAACATTTCACTTCTTTCAAGATCTCTCAATTCAAACTCACACTCCAACTAACTAGGTTCTTTCCACTGCAAAACCTTATAACATTTACTCTGAACTTTCTCCTTTCACACACTCTCCTACTCTGATAAACCAGCCTTTGCAGTTTTTTTCTCACTCGAGTCTGCCACCACCACCGTGTCATCAGCAAACCATAACTGACTTAACTCCAAAGGCCCCTAATCAATGCAGACTACAGACATACCCCCTCTCCCTAAAACACCTCATTCAACTTCATCACCATCGCAACCATAAACAGATTAAACAGCCAAAGTGACATCACCATCCCTGCCGCAGTCCCACCCTGAACCACTTAACCACTTCTCTTTTTACTCATACGCGCCTTACTTGACAAAAATCCCTCAGTGCTTCTGACAGTCTTCTCCCACACCATACATTCGTAGCATCTTTCACAAAGTAGTTCTGTCAACACTGTCCAGGTCCATAAATGCCACAATACAAATCCTTCTGTTTTTATATTTCACACACAATTTCTACAAAGAAAACAACTGATCCACATATCCTTTACTACTTATGAAACCATACTGCTCCTCCTCAGTCTGACGCTCTGCGCATGCTGGGGACAGAAGACAAAGAATACTTCCCACGTATTCCCTGCTTGTTGTAGAAAGCGACTAAAAGAGGAAGAATCGAGGGGTTAGAAACCCCCCCTCTCTGTATTTCAATTTCTTAAAAGGTAGAGAAAGAGCTAAGCGAAGAGTGGTTATCCCCCTCGAAGTCTCAAGCTAGGATGACTAACTTTGAGTGGAGGTAACCAGGATCAGAAGGAGGGAGAAATAGGTAGAATGATTGAGGAGAGGAACCTGAGTGTTCTCGCTGAGTGAAACTATGCTCAAAAAAGAAGGATAGGAGTTGATTGGGAAAGTCTTAAGGGTAAAGTCAGGAGTTGGTGTGAAAGCGAGAGCCAAGGAAAGGGTGGCACTTCATTTATAGGAGGAGTTGTTGGAATATGTGAGTGTAAAGAAGTGAGCTCAGATTCATGTGGGCAAAGAAGAAAGTGGATGGTTGTAAGCGCTTATACACCTGGAAATAAGATGAGTGAGGAAGAAAGGCGAGTGTTTTGGGAAAAGCTGAGGGAGCATGCATTTTTTTTCTCTTTTTTGAAGGGATCTAGTATTAGTGGTCTAGTGATCTATCATTATGAATGGAAATGGTGAACAGCTTGCGGAATTGTGTTCTGGGAAAGGATTGGTGATCTGAAGTACTTGCTTTAAATAAAAGTACATACTTAGGTACTCTTGGGTGAGTGTGATATATGATAAGCCAGCATTACTGGATTATGTCCTAATAGGCGTGCAAAAGAGAGATTTTTGGATGTGAATGAGCTGAGAACGGCAGCTAGTGAGAGACGTCTGATAACTGCTTGTTAGAGGCGAGGGTGAAGGCTTGTAGATGCATTAGGAAAGAGAAAATGATATAGGTAGGAAGTGCATGATAAACGTGTGAGCCGGGGAAAGAGGAATGTTTGGAAAGATACAGGAGAGAATAAGAGAAAAATGGCCAAAGTTGAGAGAAAATAAAGATAGAGGAGCGGGCAAGGAATGGGTGGTATACAGGGAGCACTACTTACATAGGTAAGAGAAGTGTGTGGCATAAGGAAGATGGGAGGCAGAAAAGAGAAAATGGGTTCTCAGTGGTGGGATGAGGACTAAAAGTTTGTAGTGAAAAGAAAGATAAGTGCAAGGGTATCACTTGTAGAGAGATTGGCAGATGGACGAGAGAAAACGTCAAGAGGCCAAGTGGAAGGTGCAGTGTCTGTAAAAGAGGGCAAATGAAAGTTGGAGTAAACGAGTATATGAAAACTTCAGGGAAAATAAGAAAGGAAGGTAATAGAATAAGAAAAACGAGTTTACAAATAAGAGCATCGGTGAGGGGGCAGGTGAGGATGGGGTAAAAGGAAGAGATAAATGAAGAAAAATGGAGGAGATGAAGTGAGCATTTTGAAGGAAAGCTGAATATGTTCAGTGGTAGGGTAGTAGGCGGGGATGCTTTGGACGGGGAGGTATGAGTGGTGAGAGACTCAAGGCAAGTGGACTGGTGAAAAGAGAAGAGGTGGTGAAAGCCTTATGTAATATGAAGCGTGGCAAATTGGCTGGAGTGGTTGGGATTGCAGTTGAGCTTCTTAAAGAGAGGAAGTGATTGTGTTGTTGGCTGGCATGTTAGGATTTTCAGCGGATGTACGGATTATGATGAGGTGCCAAAAGACCAGTGGAATGCCTGTATAGTACCCCTATATATAGGGGCACAAAGTGAATGTTCGAATTATGAAGATATATTTGTTGGGTATACCTAGTGTACAGATATGTAAAAAACTGGCTTATAAAAAATAACATAAAATAATGAGTATTCTTTTCTTTGTTCGTGATTATTATGCAGGGATGCAGGAGTGCGTGAATGTATCTGATAGGCAGAATATAGTATTGTTATTGTGTATGTTTCAATGAATGAGTGGATAAGTGTGTTTAGATAGGTGGGAGTGGGCATGCGTGTGTGTTGTGGTCGTGATGTAGGGGCTCGTATGTACAGAAGCATCATCTGAATATATGAATGGCCGAGGTAGAGTGGAATAAGCTGAGTGAAGAAGTGGTAAATGTGGACATGATGAAGGCAATTCCTACAATAAGAAAAAAGGTTAAAAAAGTTATATGATATCAAAGAAAGTTCAAGAGATGGGACCCTACGGATGTAGAACTCGCTTCCCGCACAGCAACAAAAGTTTAACATAAATAATCATAAAAGATGAAATCTAAAGGCGAAAAAGAGAGATGCCGGTGCCTCAAGCTTCGCATACATTTAAAAATCAACAAGCAAGATATAAACCCATATTTGTCCCTGTGAAAAGAATACAATGGCATCAAATGCTTTACGTACAGGTTTAAAACGAACCCAAAAAAAAATCGTGTTTAAGATTCTACCATTAGCACCTTGGCATTCTATACCCGGCTTCTCTGTTTTCATTTATATAAATCCATCCCGACAGGATCTTCTCTGATCCATCCAATGTCAACAGAGGTTTGATCAAGTTCACGGAACTGCTTTGGACAAGATGAAGCAGAAGACAGAATAAAGAATCACTTCATGACATTCAGAAGACAGATTAGGATGGATGAGGAGTGAGGTAAGAGAGTAAAGGTGTGGAGATGAAGAATAAGAACAACTGAGGGTTGAGTGATTGAGGAAAAAAAAAGGAAAAAGGAAGAAGTGATGCAGCGATGGCGAATGTAAAGACGGACATGGGAAGGTGGAACAGAATTCCGATATATGGAGAGAAAAAGAGACATCAGGATAGGGTGTACAGCAGAAGCAAGAAAAAGAATAACCATGAGAATAGGTCTTTGAGGAGGGGAGAGAGAGCCTTGGGAAAGGTGCGGGTTGAGGAAGAGGAGAAAGAGATGCTGTAGGAAGAGGAGCAGGTGCAGGTGTAGGAAGAGGTGGAGCGCTAGCAAACGTGAGGGAAGGAGCAGCTGTAGAAAATAGCAGACGAAAGGTGGAGACACAGTTGCACTAGAGCCAAGAAAAACGAAAAGTTGTTTCGACAAGAGCAAATGTAAGAGAAGTGCGAAGAGGAGCAGGTGTATGGAACAAGGAGGCGAAAAAAGAGATATCAAAACTGCATTACAGTAAACATTATGGCAGCTGTAAGAGCGGGACGAAACAACGAAAAATTATTATAGAAGCGAGTGAAAAGAATAATCATGTAGAAATGGAAGTCTTGCAACGAATACCAAACGAAATCTTGAAGTAACTCTGTTTTCGGAAGATCGTGAAGAAAGCAAATACAAAAGAAAAATAAACTAAGAAAATATGAAAAAGCAATAGGAGCAAAGAATTATATATATATATATATATATATATATATATATATATATATATATATATATATATATATATATATATATATTATCCCTGGGGATAGGGGAGAAAGAATACTTCCCACGTATTCCCTGCGTGTCGTAGAAGACGACTAAAAGAGGAGGGAGCGGGGGGGCTGGAAATCCTCCCCTCCCGTTTATTGATTTTCCAAAAGAGGAACAGAGAAGAGGGCCAAGTAAGGATATTCCCTCAAAGGCTCAGTCCTCTGTTCTTATTGCTACCTCGCTTACGCGGGAAATGTCGAATATTAAAAAAAAATTATATATATATATATATATATATATATATATATATATATATATATATATATATATATATATATATATTCTTTTCTTTCTCAAAAGGCAATGACTATATATTATGTATCGAATAATCCTTGACCATAAATTTCAAGTCTTGGCGATGCACTTCACACAGCGAGTCCATCAAGCACAAGAACTGGTGATCATCAGCAATGTTTGGCTTAGCCTTCCACCCACCCGCAGCAGGAGGACCTGTCTAGCCCAAAAGAAGGTGGCAGCCCCAGCCCGGGAGATCACACGTCATGCTTCTCTAACCGTCCCGGGAACCAAGACGATGGAGCACCTCCATTTTTAACACCCAACTCCTCGAGGTTAAGAGGAGGACGAAAGTCTTCATTTGAGAGTTACCTAGCCTGGAGAATAGATTTTCTATCCAATGGGGAATGGAAAAAAAACTGATATTCATTCCCTTACACACAACGGTAGGGCTTTTAAGAAAGACTTGTACCACCCAAGAACATGACGGTGCTACACCATAATATGATGGCCTGGCCTTTGACACTGGCGGTCTGAAGAGACGCCATCGCGCTCAAGGGTCGTACTGCCATTGGTCGTACTTTCGCGTTTGAGGGATTGAGGTGTGCAGCAGGAGGAGGAGGAGGAGGAGGTAACTGCAGATATGTAGGATGCGTTACCCTCCCGACGTAGCAGATGACACAGTCCGAAGGATGCAATCTATCGTTGGCATACGGTCATAAGGACGGATCAGCAGGGAGTAGCTAAGTCTTGCGGACGGGCGAGTAGGAAGTGAGGAAGCCACACGGACAGACGAACAGGAAGTGAAAAAACAAAAACAAAAACATATGGATCGATCAGGAGGAACTAAGCGAGCCATATAGATGGATGAGCAGGGAGTGGGCAAGCCATATGGACGGATCAGCAGGGAGTGGGCAAGCCATATGGACGGATGAGCAGGGAGTGGGTAAGCCATTTGGACGGATGAGCAGGGAGTGAGCAAGCCGTATGGATGGATCAACAGGGAGTGGGTAAGCCATATGGATGGATCAACAGGGAGTGGGCAAGCCATTTAGACGGATGAGCAGGGGGTGGGCAAGCTATATGGAGGGATCAGCAGGGTGGGCAAGCCATATGGACAGATCAGCAGGGAGTGGGCAAGCCATATGGACAGATCAGCAGGGAGTGGGCAAGCAAAAACCTGGCAACGGGTGGGGTCTGCTGCGGCGAGGAACATGAGGTTGGGCAAGCCCAGCTGAGCCCTTTGGGATCTTTTGGCCGCGCCCCTAGGGCCGCCCTGCCCGCCCCAGCCCTCCACGCAGGTGACAGTCAGGGTGGAAAGGTTAGGAGCCGGTCATGAAGGTGGCTGGGGCGTGTCGCCTTCCTGGTGGTGACGCAACCCGATAAAAGATGGCGCTGAAGTTCGTCATGATAGCGTCTGCTTGTTGACGTTTGTAGCGAAGGAATGGGGGATGGGCTGGGATATGAAGCCCTGCTGGAGCTGCTGTGGTGGGCTGGCGGCCTCTGCTGGTCGACCGTTATTAGTGTTGGTAGCTCTTACTGGACTGGTCTGTCGAGTTACAACGTTGCCTGTGGTTCATTAATGTTGTCTGTGGTTCGTTAAAATTGCCTTTAATCCGTTCATGTTGCCTGTGGTTCGTTAATGTTGATTGTGGTTCGTTTATGTCGCCTGTGGTTCGTTTATGGTGCCTGTGGTTCGGTTATGTCGCCTGTGGTTCGTTTATGTTGCCTGTGATTCGTTTATGGTGCCTGTGGTTCGGTTATGTCGTCTGTGGTTCGTTTATATTACCTGTGATTCGTTAATGACATGCTCCCGAGCGCGACCCCTGCTGGCCTCCGAACACCTCAGCTGGTCGTCGCAGCCATCAACTTTTGTTGCCACTTGGCGTAGGTGCTCCCTGGTGAGCTGTTGACATTTGCATTACATCCACCCTTAGCAACAGAGAAGCGAAGAAAGTCACAGTATAATGCCAACAAGGAAGGTAAACAAGAGCAACGAAGAAAAGGAAAGAGAAAAAAAGATGGCAGACTAAACTGTTCGTTCGCACATCACTCTCTAACCTGGCCAGCCGTCCGTGGCAGCTCTCTTAGTGGAACGTGACCGTCAGTCACTTAGGCACGACAACACGACCCTTAAATACAACGGTATGACCCATGGCCAAGAGAGCACGACGCTTAAGTACGACGGTACCATCACATCGTTATGACCCTCAAGTACAACGGTACGATCACATTGTTATGACCCTTAAGTACAACGGTACGATCACGTGGTACGACCCTTAAGTACAACGGCACAATCACGACAGCACGACCCATAAGTACAACGGTATACGATCACGACGGTAAGACCTTTTGGCGCTACGGCTTGTTCTTTGACCTGGCCTTTCATCAAGGGTCAGTCCTAGGGGTCGTATCGTTGTACTCGAGACTGCATAAGAAGTGTTGAGGGGTTTACGGAAGCAATCCTCATCCTCTGTAATTCTCTTACGACAGAACGAAAATCATTTAATTACATGAGCATATCATATGTCTACGTCTAGTTCTTCGTCAGTGATCCATCAATTCCTAATGAAACCTGTCATAAGAAGGATGAAAAACCTAACGTTTGGGAAACACACCAATAAATCCGATGGCTAAATCAAGCCATCTAATTTGTTTATCAAAAATGATAGAGAAATTCAGTATATTCTGTTCAAGAAGCATTTTCTTCTTAAAACTTTAAGACTTTAATTCACATAAGGAGCCAGAGTCCTTGACTTGTGCGGAAAAACAAAATTCTAATTAAAACAAACAATTAACATCATGAGATTCATTAGCTCTGTACACGTATGGAATTTCATCGCAAAAAACACAATACAATCAACCAGCGGAGAAGCCAAGCAGCACAAACACACTCGGGAAATGAAAATTATAAGACAAACACGTTGTTTACACCGCTGTATTGTTCTCAGGAATGAGTCGTGAAAAACTCCACTCACCTCCTCCCACGCGGGACACACACTCACCCAGCTGACGACCGGGGTGCATGGTTCAGGGGCTTAGGAAAGCTGGAAGCGGGGGATGATTATGTACATGGGAAAGTTTGGATCGTTGTTCACAAAGTCCTTTGGGTGAAGGCAAGTTGGGCGTGGTTACGTACATGGTATTCAAATATCAGCAGAGCTGGGGTTATTGTGTTCATCGTCTCGAGGGTTTAGGAGAAGCTGGGGATCTCTGTACACCTGCAGAACTCACCTCACACAGGATAAACGTTGGTAACTTAAATATACACGTACCCAAACCTCCAACTTACCCTAGGGATCATATACATCGTCATCCTAGCTCCCGTAAAGACCATATGCACGGTCATCCGAGCGTTCCAAAAACACTAAAGACCATACACACAAATATCCCAGCTTATCTGAACCCTGTACACCATACATGCAAACATCTCAGCATTTTGAAACCAAAAACCCATACACATAACCACCCTAGCCCTCCTGGACCTTGAAAATCACAGAAAAAAAAACCACCCAAGCTTCCTAAAACCTGAAGACCATGCGCACAGTCATGCCAGCTTTCTTGATCATGAAAAGCATGCATAAAAATCACCCCAGTTCTCCTAATCACTAAAGAACATGCAGCCTTCACCCCTCCCCTAACACTCCCAGTCACAGAACGTGCACATAACCAAGCCAGCTTCCCTACGAAACGCGGAACACCATCATATCTCACCTTCATCAGACTGCAGAGAGCCACCCCAGGCCCTGCACAACGTTCCCACCGCTAAGGAAGAATAATGATAATAATAAGAATCCTGGCCTGCACGAAGCGCCCAGTGCGGGTGCACAGAGGCGCCTCGCCCGGGTGATGGCGATCACTGGACCGTCAGTCAGGCTGCAAATCACTGATGAAGGAAGATTATATTTAACCAAGGTTATAGCCATGATTACGGGGGAAAGAAATCATCGCTTCCATACACAAGAAAGGCAATGTTTATAATACAGACAATTACAGTAAATTACACAATTTCACAGATTAGAGAAGGAGTTCTCGCCAGCGTTAAGTGAAAGGAGAACAAAGAAGAGTTTACTATAATCTCGAAATAAATTGCACGATACTCAGGATGGAGCAAGATAAGATGAAGGGAAAATTGGCCGAACTATTTATATTGCTAAATTTGATCCCAGGTAAGTATAGAGCAAACATAACATTTAGGCAGTGTTTATAGATTGAAAGAGCGCGTTTAATTTCGTCAGCTGGATCCTAACTATTATTAGACTTAATGCACAAGAATTTCAGCTTGACGTTCATAAGGTACCACGAGCCGTAAATCAAGAATGCAGCAGAAAAAGAAAAAAAAAAAAAGAAGGAAAAATGGATGGATGCATCGCATAAAATATCATATCAGTCCACAGAGGAAGTCGAAAATACTCATGCTTAATGCAGGGCAGAGATGGTTCCTCTACCCCTCACCCTTAAGGCTGTTGCTCGAGCACCAGCCCTCAAAGCCTTGTTATTGAATAGGCTACGACGGAGCGGCCGCAAACTACCATGGACCGTTAACAGAACGGTTGGTAACTGTCGAGAAGTGTAATGAAGCAGGCTGGCAACTGTCGCCAGGTTCAATCAAGAGGCTGATAACTTACGCGAAATATAACGAAAGAGGTGATGGCTGCTACGGTGTTATAACGAAGCGGATGGCACACTCTCGCGAAATATACCGAGCGGACGGTAGGTTACTAACGCGAAACAACGAAGCCATTGACAACTGTCGCCAAATATAATAAGGCAGTTTGCAACTGTCGGGAAAAATAACGAAAGGGCAGACAACGGGTGCGAAAAATACGGAAGCTGTTGACAAACCATCACTAAATATAACGAAACAGTTGCCACTTGTCGCTTGGCATAATGACGCTCTAGACAAATTCATATAACAAAACAGTCGACGGGGCACCAGCCATACGATTAATTGCGTTCCGAAATACTCGTTAAGTCCAATATCAGGGAGAAATTTGTCCATGAAATCAATCGATCATAATTTCCGTACAATACAAGATCTAATAAAGTGCAGTACAGTCTTATTCATATAACGCCTTTAAGAAAATTGGCCCAAGTAGGTATTTTCAACATCCAAGATAAAACTGGACCAAAAAGGGTAAACTAGATTAATGAAAACCTGTACCAGGCCTGTACAGACGGACTGGAATAAACGCCTGGAGATAGCAAACCTTTATTTCATCCTGAGAAAACACTAGTAAAGTCAATGATTCACTACACCACGTCTTTTTCTCAGCCCTGCCTTGGGGATGTCAAGTGTCTATTCCCTTGCGTTACTCTTGACATAACCCTGGACTATCAGATTCTGTATGAGACGTCATAAGAAGACCATCGACCCCAACTGTACTATATGTATCTAAGCTTACAGTGACCATGAGATGTATTAACATAACGCAGGCCATTCCAGCTGACAAGAACTGCAAATTATAGGGTAAATCAGGCCCTGCGACGCTGAACAAAAACGAGACCGAGCCTTCCTGTCTGGCCATAGTGACTTAGTTCGAAGTTATGACAATATAAAGCCTCGAGGGAACGCTATATATGATAATGATATCAATCTTTGTGACGGTAATGACACTCATTAAAACAACTTTATTTGAAGTATTTGTTGTTTATGTTTATGAATTTGATTATCGAAACAGTCGGTGTTCAAGGCCCCTCTTTTTTTTTTTTTTTTAAGAAAGTTTAGCTGAAGGTTAATGACGTAAATTGGGGAATAACTGGTGCTGGATGGAGGGCGTTATCGTTTGTTTAGAAAGCTGAACAGCAGAGACGAACTACAGACTACCTACATCTAAACGCTTCCAGCAACACCTCCCTCCCGCTCACAGCTGCACCGACAACTGCCTGCTGATGTCGCTGACCTGTGACGTATTTTGACATTCAAATCCAGATTTAAGATCCTGTCAGCAGTGTGCTTCTGAGGTTCCCCAGTGGTTAGGGGCATTCCCATACCGTTTCACGACCAGTGAAGGAGACGATCATGCATGTCTCCAGTCTTCAAACATCGTGTTTTTGTGGCTTGTGAGAAGAGACTCACATTCTTATCATTCTTAAAATGTGAATCTACACTCAAAATACTTGAGGAACTGCTTCCAGAAATTAGATACTATAACTGGATTTCATTAACCAGAATAGAATGGCGAGTCCTTATTTGAACACACTGAATCTAGAAACCGGATTCGGATGGCAAGAAACTATGAATCCTCAAGGCCCATCAACACCATACCCATACCACGATTCCCAAACAGTACGGAGCATCCCAAACACTACGGGATATCAAGAATGTGGAGACATAAGGGATCTGCTGTTAAACGACAAACGAAGACCGTTGCTGTCCCTTCCAGTGAACGACAAATTCTGACGTTTATCTACAAGAGTAACCAGGTACCACAGACGGTTCGCCATGAGAGCCATAGAGTGTGTCATCCACTTACAAGCAATTTGACCCCTGGCTTCTTTTGCCATCAACTAAGGCTTTTTGATTCTTAAAACATATATTATGTGAGTCAGGATCGACCTAACATTCCATCAGTTCCTAGAGAATAAGATGAGACGAAGGTGACTGTCTACAATAATACTGGAAAGATCCCTCAGCAAAAAAAGCTGACCTTCAGATGTACCAAGTTAACAAGGTGAGGACAGCCCAGACACCTGGCCTCCCTGGCTTCCAACGGATATATCCATCAGTCATGCCTTGAGGGGAAAGATCAGCTACACTTGCTTTGTGGTATAAGCTGCGTCTTACGGCAGTGAACCTTACATCATACTGCAGTGATAGTATGTGCCTCACTGACGTACCATTACTTGTCTTTTGCGGTGAAGGACTGGAGGATAACACCGCAGTGTGCTATTTTTTTCTTTTTAGGTTAGTTGAGACAGCATGAGCAGCCTGAACCTGGTACGCATTTAATCGACCAACCTCTAGGGGCGGATGAACAGCTGGAGTGACTGTTGACCAACTGCCGCAGCCAGGGTTCGAACCTTTGCGCTCGACCCTGGGCGGTCCGTGAATGACGATGTTGGAGTATGACAAATGATGTCACTGTAGTATGACGAGTGATGTCATTCTCGTGTGAGACGTAAAGGCAATGCAGCACAGAAAGTGAAGACAGCGAAAGTCTGACAGCTGGTTTTACTGAATTATGGCACGTGGCGACTCTATGACACGTGACGTTACTGTTGTAAGACACGTCATGTCACTGCAGTAAGACATGTTGCATCATCACAGTAATATGAGGCGTGTCTTCATCCGCAGTATGAAAAATGGAATGGAAAGCTGTCCAACCTTGCTAACTCTCCCTATTCATCTCTTTCCGTCCGCTTTTATGATGCTTTTCTCTCTATATTTCACAGTTATTCTATCTTCTGTCCACTACTTTCGTGAGCTGTATGCCTGTAGTCCATTTCCTATGACATGGACCCTCTGTTCCGTCTAGCTGCTGTATCCCACAGCTTCCGTTAAGATCCCTCCTTTCTTCGCACAACGAAGGTTTGGAAATCTCTCTCTTATTTTGCCTGCTCTGCTTCGTGTACTCTTTCTGTCTTGAAGAGTGAAGTCTGGTAAAATGGGTGGATATATATCCATCTCTGGTATATTCCTTCTTTCTGAAACTTAACATTTCTCACCTTTCACCCGATATAGCCATGACTAGGACATCCTTTTGTGCGTGCCGCTTGATCTCATGGCAGTGGGAATGTGGTCTTCTGCAGTGAAAGACACGAGGGGAAAGATGTTGTTGTGTCAGTATGGCACGTAAAGTCATTGCAGTATAAATCACTTGATGTCGTCTTTGCAGTTCGAAATGCAAGAAGCTAACTTTATTGTCCTTAATATGGTATCACTGGGTTCCCTTACTCCACTCCTTTTGTCTCCTCCTACTCCTCCTCCTGCCTCTCCTCCTCATCCTTACTCTATTCTTGTATATCAGAAAAGGCTTGGCAGTCATGGAACACATTGATATCTATCATTCTTCGAGATGAAGATGTAACCTTTGCCTCATCTTATGTTCATCCGTCTCACTACAGAATAGATGGCATATGCCAGATCACAGCGCCTAATACTGCTGACCACATGCAGCAAAGAAAACAAAATATCAGTGAGTATAAATGAAAGTCTCTCTCTACTCTGTTATATGAGCTCTGGGGGACCGCTGCGGAATCGCTGCGATTGTGCGAATGGTTTAGCAGTATGTGGGAGGCAGCTAAAGGCATCACCTTTGGTGTTAACCATACCACATCTCATAGTAAGCTGCAGTGATTCAAGAGTCAGTCCTGATTAATCTGTCATGTAAGATACTAGCTTGTGTCGTAATACTGGAGGTTACATTACCTCCCCCCCCCCCCCCCCCTCGCATTGTAGATAACAGTATCTCTTATTTTTCTCTTTTTTTCTTCTTGGTATAGCTGATTCTCTCCTTCCGTCTGCCAAAGGAACTGGCACACTTCATGACGCCACAGCATCAATATAAGATCCGTGTCTTCTTGACTAGCTATGATGTAATGCAGAACAAATTTGGAAGATATCTTCGTGTTTGGTATTCTTTTAAATGCCTCTCTCGTGCTTTTTGAGATGTTAGCTGTTATCCGATGTCAGATGATGGACTGGTTGATAAATATCTGTACAAGTGAAGAACTTGGCGCCTTAAATTGTAATACAGATTCAGTTATCTCGTTGAGTTACCCTAGAATATGTCCTGCAGTCTGGTAGATTACTGGTAGGACAAGGAGGAGCAGCCTGGTACATTACAGGTAGGACAAGGATGAGCAGCCTGGTACATTACAGGTAGGACAAGGAGGAGCAGCGGGAGGAGAGGGCCAGAGCCGGACATCCCGTAACACCTTACCATCTGATCGCGTCGCCATGACTCTGGGAGACCTCCTCAGTCATCATGGAAGATGATGATGACAACAGCTGTTTGTGCCTCCTGAGAGAAAGACCATTACTGTAGATGGCATCGAAGGATGCTATCGAACGGTGTACTGGAACTGTTAACCTGTCAATCTACCTGGTTCGCTACGCTCAGCTGCCAACACCCTCAGATGCGGCCCAGAATGAAGCATTATCGTGAAAGTAGATGGTCAGACAGATGGTCGGGTGCTAATAAGCTGTGCATCCTGACCTGCTCTCGCCATGGAAGTGAGTTATGAGCACAAGCATTATAACCCACATCATAATCTAGCATTCACAAAGACGTGAGTCTTCTGGGACTAGTCAGTCTGCAGACGGTAGGTGTCCTCGGTGGAGAAAGGGATAACCTGGTGAACAGAAGTCTCATATGTATGAATATCAACGCCGTCTCTCTCTCTCTCTCTCTCTCTCTCTCTCTCTCTCTCTCTCTCTCTCTCTCTCTCTCTCTCTCTCTCTCTCTCTCTCTCTCTCTCTCTCTCTCTCTCTACATACCGAAAGCTTTGCTTTGGGTATGTACCGTGTAATAGCTAGAGAGGTACCAAACATTCTGGTTGATTTTCATGTCTATTCTCCTTTGTGGGAGCAAACGTTTAGTTCAGTATCCTAAATATCACTGCCTGGGAGCCTGACAGTCTCACTGTTAGTTTGATATCTTCATTTACCGCCCAACAAGCCATGACGTGGATAAGACATTACAGGCACTCGACAAACTACATAAGTAGACACGAAGCAAGTTACAAAGATACATAACTTCAAGCACAGCACAGGTCTCAGAAGTGGGCTGAGGAACCCATGTAAATCAGTATAAAGACATAAATTACTCGCTGAGTTAGTACACACTTGTATGGGCAAATAACAGATGTACGAGTCAAATTACAGGGATGATAGGATACAGTCACATGGATGTATGGCAGAGCAATAACATGAGCAAATTACAGAGGGGAATTCAAGATCTCTATGTATTCAGATAGGAGAATAAAACAAGATAAATCGTAGAGTTAAAGGTCAGCATACATCCACACGGACAGCATAGCAGTGCAGAAGACCTAAAGTCACATAACGCCCCACCGTCTCTTCTGTCACGGAGGCCACACCAAGTGTAGGTGGACCCTCAAAAGACGATACAGAAGTTGATACAGATGGCAAAGTCCGGCCAGCTGTGAGAGAGAGAGAGAGAGAGAGAGAGAGGAGAAAAAGAGAAAAAAGAGAAAAAAGAGAGAAAAAGAGAGAGAGAGAGAGAGAGAGAGAGAGAGAGAGAGAGAGAGAGAGAGAGAGAGAGAGAGAGAGAGAGAGAGAGAGAGAGAGAGAGAAGAAAAAAAGAGAAAAAGAGAGAAAAGAGAGAGAGAGAGAGAGAGAGAGAGAGAGAGAGAGAGAGAGAGAGAGAGAGAGAGAGAGAGAGAGAGAGAGAGAGAGAGAGAGAGAGACATGTTTAAAAGGAGAATTACAAGGAATCTATCTTTTTTTATTGGTGTATTTTTAAAACTTCCCCTGAGTCTATATTTTGTGTTTACGTGTGTAACTAGCGAATTTCACTGAATATTCCCGATAACTTTTTTTTCTCTTCAGGGAGGGAAGAGGAGGAAGCAAAAAAGAAAAAAAGCAAAGCAGCTGGTTACCAAACAGTAATATCATAATCGAGAGAACTACGGATTATTGTATTCAGTCACTCCGTTGCCTGGCACAAGCCGGATGCATTCAACCCGTACGGAACACATTAGACTTCACCGTTCGCTTACAGGCGAACATTTCCCAACTCTGGTGCTGCTGGCGACGACTTTGCGTGGAAATCATTCACTAGCGCTACCTCACCAGTGGTGCTTGACGTAATCTGGTTTTGTCAAGAGGACTCTCGGAACTCAGGAAATTCCAACGTCATGTTGATGAACTGAAATTACTTGCGATAATCCAACAATTATTTTTGGGTCACAAGGTAGAACGTGAACGATATTTGGGTGTTCGATGTGTCATTACGACTCATTATTCTCGCTCTCATAATAAGGGTTCGTCTGATATCACTAAGCGCAGTGCGATGCACTACCTGAGGCGAGACGAACCCTTAAAAGCTCCCTGATCTGGAGGGCTGGAACACGACTTTTTGTGGGGTTTTGGAAAGCCAAGCTTAACAGTTCTCAAGATCGGATGAAGCCGGTTAGAACAGACCCTGAGGCTGAGGTACCGGGAAAAGGCTGCAAGAACAACTTAAAAATAGTCGTGGATTGATCCACTGATTGGGTTTGTACGGCCGACATGAGACGAAGAGGCCTTACTGTGTGAGGGACGAAATTGTGGTTCAGGTGTTTACCACCCAAATCACTGCTGAGTTTTCAGTACAGATGGTTTTCCTGACCTGTTTAAGAGCATTAACTGTAAAGCTATGAAATCTGCAGATGACGGTGTAAAAAAGAAGGAACCATAGCCAAAACATAAGACCATTTCTCCTTACAGAGCATCTGAGAACGGATGGTGATGGTCTCTGGAGAGACGATCGTTGATGGGTTCTGGAAGATCGAGAATGGACTTCATAATGGGCTCTAGAGAGCCTGGAATATTTTGCTGTCAACCTGATGGACACATGGACTCAGGCAGAGGTCTGAGAACCCCCGGGTTTGATCCGCAAAGGTTAGCACTGAATATGGTGCCGCTTGAGGGGAGACGAGTCGTTGCCAAGGTCCGCAACACTGCTGCTACAGCACGGGTGTGGAGGTATTTGAGTCTCCTGGAGCATCTGCAGGAGTGACAGGCGATGCTGGAAGATCGAGGAGTTTGAGGGAGGAGCTGAATCGAGTCCTAAAGACACTCAAACATTGGAACAGCTTTCGGCACAATTCCCGAAACCAAAAACACATTGCAAGGCCTATATTCTCGGACTATTCCAGTGAAGACCGGAACATAGGCTGCAAGAGAGTTGCAGATACCTTTCTGTCCCTAGGAGGGTGTGGGACGCCAATTTGCTAAGGCATCTCTTCATATTTTCGTCTTATGAACAGCCCAGTCCTCTGAGAGCCAAGAGGCCCCAGCCTCAATACTGTCACGAATCACTTAGGTTGGATTCGCACCTCACACCACAGAGGGATCTTCGTGTTTGAAACTCTCATCACAGATGGATCTTCGTGTTCAGAGCTCACACCACAGAAGAATCTTCGCGTTTGGATGTTACATCACATGTCGTAACTTCACGTGACTACAGATCCCGCTGTACCACAGGTTTGTACAACGCAGGAACACCTCCTTACTCTATCTCCTACCACCACTAAAACATTTACTGTATCAGAAATCACAACAAAAGATGAATATATCGCCATGTACTGGTGCCCCTGGCAACTCTTGCTAGTCCATGTGTTCAATCCAAAGAAGGAATCTATGATTGGCAAACCCATGCTGATAGGATTAACATGGAGTATAAACGACCAAATATGGTTTAATAGCCGGGGTTAACAGTCGTTCTCAAAGTACAGTGAAAGTCAAGATGTTACGAGTAACTCCGGAGTGCTCAAATTAAGCCAGTTGGCTGGCTAAACTTAAAGTCTACTACACTGAGATTCACTGATTGAAAATCATCCATAAGAAGCTATATCGTGAACAAACGATGAATCATGATAATTACATTCACAGCGAACTATGCCAAGCTACAGCAAGCTATACCGAGCTGCAGACAGCAATACATGTACTATAACGGATTACACTGAGTTACATCAAGATATGATAATTGGCACCGAACTAGGCTGAGCTACACTAAGCTAGGCTAAGCTACGCTAAAATATACGAGGCAACACTGAGCAACTCCAAAGCTACACTGAGCTAAACACGGCTACAAAGAGTTTCAGCAAGGTATACTGTAGCTGTAAGCTACAGTAAGCTAAAACAAGCTGTACTAAGGCAGAATTAGCTACAATAATCTATACTAAACTACAATTAGCTAAAACAAGCTATACTAAGATACAATTAGCTACAACAAGCTATACTAAGCCACAGTACAGCTTTACTGAGCCCCAGCGACTGCTGGGTTAGCCACTGAGAGGTCACAATGGGTGCACGTTTACACTTACTTAAGCAGGTAATGGAGTGAAAGGTTGGCTTAAGATTCGACGGCTGATAAGGTGGCTTACCCCTTCTCCTCTGTTACAGGACCCGCCAGGAAACTGTGTGTGTGTGTGTGTGTGTGTGTGTGTGTGTGTGTGTGTGTGTGTGTGTGTGTGTGTGTGTGTGTGTGAGTGTGTTTGGTACAGCAGAAGATAGTCAAAATGGGTAGTCATAATCAGCTTCGTAAATATTTCCTAATGAACCCGAAAACTAGTGAAAATCAATAAGTACTGAATTCAATAGTATTCCCAATATTTACATTATTTAATAAAAAAAAAAGAATGTGAAAGTAATCAGGTTTAAGGCACAGGAATCGAAACATAACCAGACCTAGATAAATATATCGACGTCTATTGTGGCTACGAGTAACTTAGGCTATGTTCTATCAGTTCACAGAAAATGTAGTCTTATGTCTTTATTGGACTCAATTCATTCTTGAGAAACTGCAGGTAAGGATATAATAAGATGCAACAAATTTGGCATCTTCTGGGAGAGGAATGGGAAGTATTTAGGGAAGCAGTGATGACATGTGCAAGAGATGCATGTGGCATGAGAAAGGTAGGAGGTAGGCAGATTAGAAAGGGTAGAGTGGTGAGATGAAGTAAAGTTGTTAGTGAAAGAGAAAAGAGAGTCGTTTGGACGATAATTACAAGGAAGGAATGCAGATGACTGGGAGATGTATAAAAGAAAGCGGCAGGAGGTCAAGAGGAAGTTGCAACGGTTGAAAAAGAGAGCAAATGAGAGTTGGGGTGAGAGAGTATCATTAAACTTTAGGGAAAATAAAAAGATGTTTTGAAAGGTGAATAACGTGTGCAAGACAAGAAAACAAATGGGAACATAGGTGAAGGGGGAAAGAGGGGAAGTAATAACAGGTAGTGATGAAGTGAGAAGTAGATGAAGTGAGTATTTTGAAGGTTTGTTGAATGTGTTTGATGATAGAGTGGCAGATGCAGGGTGGTGTGCGAAATGAGAGGGTCAGGGAGAATGGTTTGGTTAAGAGAGAAGAGGTAGTGAAAGCTTTGCGGAAGATGAAATCCGACAACGCGGCGGGTTTGGGTGGTATTACAGTTGAATTTATTAAAAAGGGGGATGATTATGTTGTTGATTGGTTGGTAAGGACATTCACTGTATATATGGATCATGGTGAGGTGCCCGAGGATTGGCGGAATACGTGCATAGTGCCATTGTACAAAGGCAAAGGAGATAAAGGTGAGTGTTCAAACTACGGAGGCATAAGTCTGTTGAGTATTCCTAAGAAATCACATGGGAAGTTAATGATTGCGAGAGAAGGCATGTATAGAGCATCAGATTGGGGAAGAGCAGCGCGGTTTCAGAAGCGGTAGAGGATGTGTGAATGAGACGTTCGCTTTAAAGAATGTGTAAGAGAAATACTTAAAAAAACGATGGATTTGTATGTAACATCTATGGATCTGGAGAAGGCATATGATAGGGTTGATAGAGATGCTTTGTGGAAGATCTCGAGTATATGGTGTTGGAGTTAAGTTGCTAGAAGCAGTGAAAAGTTTTTACTAAGGATGTAAGGCATGTGTACGAGTAGGAAGAGAGGGGAGTGTTTGGTGCCCTGTGAATGTCGGTAGGAGGCAGGGGTGCGTGATGTCTCCATGAATGTTTAATTTGTTTATGGATGGGGTGGTTAGAGAGGTAAATACAAGAGCTTTGGAGAGAGGGGAGAGTATGCAGACTGTTGGGGATGAGAGGGCCTGGGAAGTGCGTCACTTGCTGTTCGCCGATGATACAGTTCTGGCGGCTGATTCGAGTTAGAAACTGCAGAAGTTGGTGACTGAATTTGGAAAAGTATGTGAAAGGAGAAAGTTGAGAGTTATCGTTAATAAGAGCAAGATTATTCGATTCAGTAGGGTTGAGGGGAAGTTAATTGGGAGGGAAGCATGAATGAAGAAAAACAGGAGGAAGTTAAGTGCTTTAGATATCTGGGAGTGGACTGAGCAGCGAATGGAACCATGGAAGCAGAAGTCAGTCACAGGGTGGGGGAGGAGGCGAAGGTTTTAGGAGCGATGAAGAATGTGTGGAAGGAGAGAACTTATCTCGGAGAGCAACATTGTGTATGAATGAAGGAATAGTAGTTCCAACAATATCATATGGTTGCGAGGCATGGGCTATAGATAGGTTTGTACGGAGAAGGGTGAATGTGTTGGAAATGAAATGCTTAAGGATAATATGTGGTGTGATGTGGTTTGATCGAATAAGTTATGTCAGAGTAAGAAGATGTGTGAAAATAAAAAGAGTGTGGTTGAGAGAGCAGAAGAGGGTGTGTTGAAATGGTTTGGACACATTGAGAGAATGAGTGAGAAAAGATGAAAAAAGATATGTGTGTCAGAGGAGGACGGATGGAGTGAAAAAAGTCTTGAGCGATCGGGGCCTGAACATACAGGAGAGTGAGGGGCGTGCAGGGAATAGAGAGAATTGGAACAATGTGGTATATCGGGGTCGACGTGCAGCAGGGCGTGTGAAGCGTCTTGGGTAAACCATGGAAAGGTCTGTGGGGCCTGAATGTGTATAGGGAGCTGAGCTGTGGTTTCGGTGCATTACACACATGACAGCTAGAGACTGAGTGTGAACGAATATGGCCTATTTTGTCTGTTTTCCTGACGCTACCTCGCTAAGGCTGGGATAGCGATGGGTGTTACCAGAGATCACAAGTTCAACGTTACACCACGAGTGAAAAGTCACCTTTGGGGAGGCTGTATCATTGGAGTACGATCTCGTCAAAGAACTTCTCACTCCAAAGGAGTTCACATTTCCCTGCTGCTGGAAGTAGCCTAACCGTAGGCCAGAGGAGCCTCTGGAGAGAGATCGTGGGTAATATCTGCACTCTTCACAGAAATCTGTCTCGGGCTGATCATGAGCAGATGAATATTGCACTTAGTACTTGCCGATGTCTTATGCTTTGCTTAAATCATGTTAAAAAATTATGATCATCATACTGAGCGCAATAACGCTAATTCAGTTATTAACTAACTCCTTTACTACGAGAAATATCATTAAAAACACGAAAACTAATATCATGAATATTAGTAAAGGTCTATACAAACTGGATAGATTCGTCGTAGGCAAAATTTGTAAACAGTTCGCTTTCCTGTCTACATAACATTTTATGACAGGCATAATGTTAGACCCGACACCACCAACCCGAGGACCACCATCCGGTAACTCTTCTTTACCACTGGCGTCATAGCTACCTCTTTTCCTTGTATATCAACAAACTATTCTATGTCTTTTGTCTCATTCTTGTATCTCCAGTAACGATGTGATCATTACACGAAAGTGCACTTGGAACTTATCGTGTTTCATTCTCCTAGTGGTTTTCATAAAATACTAGATCACGCACACCATTGTGAACTATTGCATATGATAGAGTTGATAGAGATGCTCTGTGGAAGGTATTAAGAATATATGGTGTGGGAGGCAAGTTGTTAGAAGCAGTGAAAAGTTTTTATCGAGGATGTATGGCATGTGTACGTGTAGGAAGAGAGGAAAGTGATTGGTTCTCAGTGAATGTAGGTTTGCGGCAGGGGTGTGTGATGTCTCCATGGTTGTTTAATTTGTTTATGGATGGGGTTGTTAGGGAGGTGAATGCAAGAGTTTTGGAAAGAGGGGCAAGTATGAAGTCTGTTGGGGATGAGAGAGCTTGGGAAGTGAGTCAGTTGTTGTTCGCTGATGATACAGCGCTGGTGGCTGATTAATGTGAGAAACTGCAGAAGCTGGTGACTGAGTTTGGTAAAGTGTGTGAAAGAAGAAAGTTAAGAGTAAATGTGAATAAAAGCAAGGTTATTAGGTACAGTAGGGTTGAGGTCAAGTCAACTGGGAGGTAAGTTTGAATGGAGCAAAACTGGAGGAAGTAAAGTGATTTAGATATCTGGGAGTGGATCTGGCAGCGGATGGAACCATGGAAGCGGAAGTGGATCATAGGGTGGGGGAGGGGGCGAAAATTCTGGGAGCCTTGAAGAATGTGTGGAAGTCGAGAACATTATCCCGGAAAGCAAAAATGGGTATGTTTGAAGGAATAGTGGTTCCAACAATGTTGTATGGTTGCGAGGCGTAGGCTAAGGATAGAGTTGTGCGCAGGAGGATGGATGTGCTGGAAATGAGATGTTTGAGGACAATGTGTGGTGTGAGGTGGTTTGATCGAGTAAGTAACGTAAGGGTAAGAGAGATGTGTGGAAATAAAATGAGCGTGGTTGAGAGAGCAGAAGAGGGTGTTTTGAAATGGTTTGGGCACATGGAGAGAATGAGTGAGGAAAGATTGACCAAGAGGATATATGTGTCGGAGGTGGAGGGAACGAGGAGAAGTGGGAGACCGAATTGGAGGTGGAAAGATGGAGTGAAAAAGATTTTGTGTGATCGGGGCCTGAACATGCAGGAGGGTGAAAGGAGGGCAAGGAATAGAGTGAATTGCATCGATGTGGTATACCGGGGTTGACGTGCTGTCAGTGGATTGAGTCAGGGCATGTGAAGCGTCTGGGGTAAACCATGGAAAGCTGTGTAGGTATGTATATTTGCGTGTGTGGACGTATGTATATACTTGTGTATGGGGATGGGTTGGGCCATTTCTTTCGTCTGTTTCCTTGCGCTACCTCGCAAACGCGGGAGACAGCGACAAAGCAAAAAAAAAAAAAAAAATATATATATATATATATATATATATATATATATATATATATATATATATATATATATATATATATATATATATATATCTTGCTTTGTCGCTGTCTCCCGCGTTACCGAGGCAGCGCAAGGAAACAGACGAAAGAATGGCCCAACCCACCCACATACACATGTATATACATACACGCCCACACACGCAAATATACATACCTATACATCTCAACGTATACATATATATATACAGACACAGACATATCCATATATACACAGGTACATAATTCATACTGTCTGCCTTTATTCATTCCCATCGCCACCCTGCCACACATGAAATAACAACCTCCTTCCCCCTCAGGTGCGCGAGGTAGCGCTAGGAAGACAACAAAGGCCCCATTCGTTCACACTCAGTCTCTAGCTGTCATGCAATAATGCACCGAAACCACAGCTCCCTTTCCACATCCAGGCCCCACACAACTTTCCATGGTTTACCCTAGACGCTTCACATGCCCTGGTTCAATCCACTGACAGCACGTCGACCCCGGTATACCACTTCGTTCCAATTCACTCTATTCCTTGCACGCCTTTCACCCCCCTGCATGTTCAGGCCCCAATCACTCAAAATCTCTTTCACCCAATCTTTCCACCTCCAATTAGGTCTCCCACTTCTCGTTCCCTCCACCTCTGACACATATATCCTCTTGGTCAATCTCTCCTCACTCATTCTCTTCATGTGACGTCCTCAAACATCTCATTTCCAGCACATCCACCCTCCTCCGCACAACTCTATCCATAGCCCACGCCTCGCAACCATACAACATTGTTGGAACCACTATTCCTTCAAACATAGCCATTTTTGCTTTCCGAGATAATGTTCTCGACTTCCACACATTCTTCAAAGCTCCCAGAATTTTCGCCCCCTCCCCCACCCTATGATCCACTTCCGCTTCCATGGTTCCATCCGCAGCCAAATCCACTCCCAGATATCTGAAACACTTTACTTCCTCCAGTTTTTCTCCATTCAAACTTACCTCCCAATTGACTTGACCCTCAACCCTACTGTACCTAATACTTAACCTTGCTCTTATTCACATTTACTCTCAACTTTCTTCTTTCACACACTTTACCAAACTCAGTCACCAGTTTCTGCAGTTTCTCACATGAATCAACCACCAGCGCTGTATCATCAGCGAACAACAACTGACTCACTTCCCAAGCTCTCTCATCCACAACAGACTGCATACTTGCCCCTCTTTCCAAAACTCTGGCATTCACCTCCCTAACAACCCCATCCATAAACAAATCAAACAACCATGGAGACATCACACAACCTTGCCCCAAACCTACATTCACTGAGAACCAATCACTTTCCTCTCTTCCTACACGTGCACATGCCTTACATCCTCGATAAAACTTTTCACTACTTCTAACAACTTGCCTCCCACACCATATATTCTTAATACCTTCAACAGAGCATCTCTATCAACTCTATCATAAGCCTTCTCCAGATCCAATAATGCTACATACAAATCCACTTGCTTTTCTAAATATTTCTCACATACATTCTTCAAAGCAAACACCTGATCTACACATCCTCTACCACTTCTGAAACCACACTGCTCTTCCCCAATCTGATGCTCAGTATATGCCTTCACCCTCTCAATCAATACCCTCCTATATACTTTCCCATGAATACACAACAATCTTATACCTCTGTAATCTGAGCACTCACTCTTATCCCTTTTGCCTTTGTACAACGGCACTATGCAAGCATTCCGCCAATCCTCAGGCACCTCACCATGAGTCATACATACATTAAATAACCTTACCAACCAGTCAACAATACAGTCACCTCCTTTTTCAATAAATTCCACTGCAATGCCATCCAAACCCGCTGCCTTGCCGGCTTTCATCTTCCGCAAAGCTTTTACTACCTCTTCTCTGTTTACCAAATCATCCTCCCTAACCCTCTCACTTTGCACACCACCTCGACCAAAACACCCTATATCTGCCACTCTATCATCAAACACATTCAACAAACCTTCAAAATACTCACTCCATCTCCTTCTCACATCACCACTACTTGTTATCACCTCCCTATTAGCCCCCTTCACTGAAGTTCCCATTTGTTCCTTTCTCTTACGCACTTTATTTACCTCCTTCCAAAACATCTTTTATTCTCCCTAAAATTTGATGATTCTCTCTCAGCCCAACTCTCATTTCCCTCTTTTTCACCTCTTGCACCTTTCTCTTGACCTCCTGTCTCTTTCTTTTATACATCTCCCACTCATTTGCATTATTTCCCTGCAAAAATCGTCCAAATGCCTCTCTCTTCTCTTTCGCTAATAATCTTACTTCTTCATCCCACCACTCACTACCCTTTCTAATCTGCCCACCTCCCACGCCTCTCATGCCACAAGCATCTTTTGCGCAAGCCATCACTGCACCCCTAAATACATCCCATTCCTCCCCCACTCCCCTTACCACCTATGCTCTCACCTTTTTCCATTCTGTCCTTAGTCTCTCCTGGTACTTCCTCACACAAGTCTCCTTTCCAAGCTCACTTACTCTCACCAATCTCTTCACCCCAACATCCTCCCTTCTTTTTTGAAAACCTCTACAAATCTTCATCTTCGCCTCCACAAGATAATGATCAGACATCCCTCCAGTTGCACCTCTCAGCACATTAACATCCAAAAGTCTCTCTTTCGCGCGCCTATCAATTAACACGTAATCCAATAACGCTCTCTGGCCATCTCTCCTACTTACATACGTATACTTATGTATATCTCTCTTTTCAAACCAGTTTTCCCTATCACTAGTCCTTTTTCAGCACATAAATCTAGAAGCTCTTCACCATTTCCATTTACAACACTGAACATCCCATGTATACCAATTATTCCCTCAACTGCCACATTACTCACCTTTGCATTCAAATCACCCATATATCCTCTTTGTCAATCTTTCCTCACTCATTCTCTCATGTGACCAAACCATTTCAATTCACCCTCTTCTGGTCTCTCAACCACACTCTTTTCATTACCACACATCTCTCTTACCCTTCCATTACTTTTTCGATCGAATCACCTCACACCACATTTTGTCCTCAAACATCTCATTTCCAACACATCCACCCTCCTCCGCACAACCTTATCTATAGCCCACGCCTCGCACCAATATAACATTGTTGGAACCACTATTCCTTCAAACATACCCATATTTGCTTTCCAAGATAATGTTCTCGTCTCCCACACATTTTTCAACGCTCCCAGAACCTTCGCCCCCTCCCCCACCCTGTGACTCACTTCCGCTTTCATGGTTCCATCCGCTGCCAAACCCACTCCCAGATATCTAAAACACTTCACTTCCTCCAGTTTTTCTCCATTCGAACTTACCTCCCAATTGACTTGTCATTCAACCCTACTGAACCTAATAGCCTTGCTCTTATTCACATTTATTCACAACTTTCTTCTTTCACACACTATACTAAATTCAGTCACCAAATTCTGCAGTTTCTCACCCGAATCAGCCATCAGCACTGTATCATCAGCGATCAACAGCTGACTCACTTCCCAAGCCCTCTCATCCACGACAGACTGCATACTTGCCTCTCTCTCCAACACTCTTGCATTTACCTCCCTAACAACTACATCCATAAACAAATCAAACAACCATGGAGACACCACGCACCCCTGCCGCAACCGACATTCACTGGAAACCAATCTATTCCTCTCTTCCCACTCGTACACATGCCTTACATCCTTGGTAAAAACATATCACTGCTTCTAACAACTTACCTCCCACAGCATATACTCTTAATACCTTCCACAAAGCATCTCTATCGACCCTATCATGTATATGCCTTCTCTAGATCCATAAGTGCTACATACAAATCCACTTCTTACATACCTTCTTCAAAGCAAACACCTGGTCCACACATCTTCTACCACTTCTGCAACCACACTGCTCTTCCCCACTCTGATGTTCTGTACATGCCTTTACACTCTCAATCAATACCCTCCTATATAATTTCCCAGGGGTACTCAACAAACGTATACCTTTGTAATTTGAACATTCACCTTTATCCCCTTTGCCTTTGTACAGTGGCACTATGCATGCATTCCGCCAAATCTCAGGCACTTCACCATGAACCATACACACATTGAATATCCTTACCAACCAGTCAACAACACAGTCATCCCTTTTTTTTTTTTTTATAAATTCCACTGCAATACTATCCAAACTCGCCGCCTTGCCGACTTTCATCTTCCGCAAAGCTTTCATTACCTCTTCTCTGTTTACCAAACCATTCTCCCTGACCCTCTCGTTTCGCACGCCACCTCGACCAAAACATCCTCTATCTGCCACTCTATCATCACACAGATTTAACAAACCTTCAAAATGCTCACTCCATCTTCTCACTTCACCGCTACTCGTTATCACCTCCCCATTAGCCCTCTTCACCAATGTTCCAATTTGTCCTCTTGTCTTACGCACTTTATTTACCTCCTTCCAAAACATCTTCTTATTCTCCCTACAGTTTAATGATACTCTCTCACCCAAACTCTCATCTGCCCTCTTTTTCACCTCTTGCAACTTTCTCTTGACCTCCTGCCGCTTTCTTTTATACATCTCCCAGTCATTTGCACTACTTCCCTGCAAAAATGGTCCAAACGCCTCTCTGCACTCGTTCACTAATAATTCTACTTCATTCCACCACTCACTACCCTTTCTAAACAGCCCACCTCCCACGCCTCTCATGCCACAAGCATCTTTTGCGCAAGCCATCACTGCACCCCTAAATACATCCCATTCCTCCCCCACTCCCCTTACCACCTATGCTCTCACCTTTTTCCATTCTGTCCTTAGTCTCTCCTGGTACTTCCTCACACAAGTCTCCTTTCCAAGCTCACTTACTCTCACCAATCTCTTCACCCCAACATCCTCCCTTCTTTTTTGAAAACCTCTACAAATCTTCATCTTCGCCTCCACAAGATAATGATCAGACATCCCTCCAGTTGCACCTCTCAGCACATTAACATCCAAAAGTCTCTCTTTCGCGCGCCTATCAATTAACACGTAATCCAATAACGCTCTCTGGCCATCTCTCCTACTTACATACGTATACTTATGTATATCTCTCTTTTCAAACCAGTTTTCCCTATCACTAGTCCTTTTTCAGCACATAAATCTAGAAGCTCTTCACCATTTCCATTTACAACACTGAACATCCCATGTATACCAATTATTCCCTCAACTGCCGCATTACTCACCTTTGCATTCAAATCACCCATATATCCTCTTTGTCAATCTTTCTTCACTCATTCTCTCATGTGACCAAACCATTTCAATTCACCCTCTTCTGGTCTCTCAACCACACTCTTTTCATTACCACACATCTCTCTTACCCTTCCATTACTTTTTCGATCGAATCACCTCACACCACATTTTGTCCTCAAACATCTCATTTCCAACACATCCACCCTCCTCCGCACAACCTTATCTATAGCCCACGCCTCGCACCAATATAACATTGCTGGAACCACTATTCCTTCAAACATACCCATATTTGCTTTCCAAGATAATGTTCTCGTCTCCCACACATTTTTCAACGCTCCCAGAACCTTCGCCCCCTCCCCCACCCTGTGACTCACTTCCGCTTTCATGGTTCCATCCGCTGCCAAACCCACTCCCAGATATCTAAAACACTTCACTTCCTCCAGTTTTTCTCCATTCAAACTCACCTCCCAATTGACTTGACCCTCAACCCTACTGTACCTAATAACCTTGCTCTTATTCACATTTACTCTTAACTTTCTTCTTCCACACACTTTACCAAACTCAGTCACCAGCTTCTGCAGTTTCTCACACGAATCCGCCACCAGCGCTGTATCATCAGCGAACAACAACTGACTCACTTCCCAAGCTCTCTCATCCCCAACAGACTTCATACTTGCCCTCTCTTCCAAAACTCTTGCATTTACCTCCCTAACAACCCATCCATAAACAAATTAAACAACCATGGAGACATCACACACCCCTGCCCCAAACCTACATTCACTGAGAACCAATCACTTTCCTCTCTTCCTACACGTACACATGCCTTACATCCTCGATAAAAACTTTTCACTGCTTCTAACAACTTGCCTCCCACACCATATATTCTTAATACCTTCCACAGAGCATCTCTATCAACTCTATCATATGCCTTCTCCAGATCCATAAATGCTACATACAAATCCACTTCTTACATACCTTCTTCAAAGCAAACACCTGGTCCACACATCTTCTACCACTTCTGCAACCACACTGCTCTTCCCCACTCTGATGTTCTGTATATGCCTTTACACTCTCAATCAATACCCTCCTATATAATTTCCCAGGGGTACTCAACAAACGTATACCTTTGTAATTTGAACATTCACCTTTATCCCCTTTGCCTTTGTACAGTGGCACTATGCATGCATTCCGCCAAATCTCAGGCACTTCACCATGAACCATACACACATTGAATATCCTTACCAACCAGTCAACAACACAGTCATCCCTTTTTTTTTTTTTTATAAATTCCACTGCAATACCATCCAAACTCGCCGCCTTGCCGACTTTCATCTTCCGCAAAGCTTTCACTACCTCTTCTCTGTTTACCAAACCATTCTCCCTGACCCTCTCGTGTCGCACGCCACCTCGACCAAAACATCCTCTATCTGCCACTCTATCATCACACAGATGTAACAAACCTTCAAAATGCTCACTCCATCTTCTCACTTCACCGCTACTCGTTATCACCTCCCCATTAGCCCTCTTCACCAATGTTCCAATTTGTCCTCTTGTCTTACGCACTTTATTTACCTCCTTCCAAAACATCTTCTTATTCTCCCTACAGTTTAATGATACTCTCTCACCCAAACTCTCATCTGCCCTCTTTTTCACCTCTTGCAACTTTCTCTTGACCTCCTGCCGCTTTCTTTTATACATCTCCCAGTCATTTGCACTACTTCCCTGCAAAAATGGTCCAAACGCCTCTCTGCACTCGTTCACTAATAATTCTACTTCATTCCACCACTCACTACCCTTTCTAATCCGCCCACTTCCCACCTTTCTCATGCCACAAGCATCTTTATCGCAAGCCATCACTGCTTCCCTAAATACATCCCCTTCCTCCCCACTCCCCTTACGGCATTTACTCTCACCTTTTGCCACTCTTCACTCAATCTCTCCTGGTACCTCCTCACACGAGCCTCCTTCCCAAGCTCACTTACTTTCACCACTCTCTTCACCCCAACATTCCCTCTTCTTTTCTGAAACCTCTACAAACCTTCACCGCTTCCATAACATAATGATCAGACATCCCTCCAGCTGCCCCTCTCAGCACATTAACATTAACATCCAAGTCTCTCTCTCTCTCTCTCTCTCTCTCTCTCTCTCTCTCTCTCTCTCTCTCTCTCTATATATATATATATATATATATATATATATATATATATATATATATATATATATATATATTTTTTTTTTTTTTTTTTTTATACTTTGTCGCTGTCTCCCGCGTTTGCGAGGTAGCGCAAGGAAACAGACGAAAGAAATGGCCCAACCCCCCCCATACACATGTACATACACACGTCCACACACACAAATATACATACCTACACAGCTTTCCATGGTTTACCCCGGACGCTTCACATGCCTTGATTCAATCCACTGACAGCACGTCAACCCCTGTATACCACATCGCTCCAATTCACTCTATTCCTTGCCCTCCTTTCACCCTCCTGCATGTTCAGGCCCCGATCACACAAAATCCTTTTTCACTCCATCTTTCCACCTCCAATTTGGTCTCCCTCTTCTCCTCGTTCCCTCCACCTCCGACACATATATCCTCTTGGTCAATCTTTCCTCACTCATTCTCTCCATGTGCCCAAACCATTTTAAAACACCCTCTTCTGCTCTCTCAACCACGCTCTTTTTATTTCCACACATCTCTCTTACCCTTACGTTACTTACTCGATCAAACCACCTCACACCACACATTGTCCTCAAACATCTCATTTCCAGCACATCCATCCTCCTGCGCACAACTCTATCCATAGCCCACGCCTCGCAACCATACAACATTGTTGGAACTACTATTCCTTCAAACATACCCATTTTTGCTTTCCGGGATAATGTTCTCGACTTCCACACATTTTTCAAGGCTCCCAAAATTTTCGCCCCCTCCCCCACCCTATGATCCACTTCCGCTTCCATGGTTCCATCCGCTGACAGATCCACTCCCAGATATCTAAAACACTTCACTTCCTCCAGTTTTTCACCATTCAAACTCACCTCCCAATTGACTTGACCCTCAACCCTACTGTACCTAATAACCTTGCTCTTATTCACATTTACTCTTAACTTTCTTCTTCCACACACTTTACCAAACTCCGTCACCAGCTTCTGCAGTTTCTGACATGAATCCGCCACCAGCGCTGTATCATCAGCGAACAACAACTGACTCACTTCCCAAGCTCTCTCATCCCCAACAGACTTCATACTTGCCCCTCTTTCCAAGACTCTTGCATTTACCTCCCTAACAACCCCATCCATAAACAAATTAAACAACCATGGAGACATCACACACCCCTGCCGCAAACCTACATTCACTGAGAACCAATCACTTTCCTCTCTTCCTACACGTACACATGCCTTACATCCTCGATAAAAACTTTTCACTGCTTCTAACAACTTGCCTCCCACACCATATATTCTTAATACCTTCCACAGAGCATCTCTATCAACTCTATCATATGCCTTCTCCAGATCCATAAATGCTACATACAAATCCATTTGCTTTTCTAAGTATTTCTCACATACATTCTTCAAAGCAAACACCTGATCCACACATCCTCTACCACTTCTGAAACCACACTGCTCTTCCCCAATCTGATGCTCTGTACATGCCTTCACCCTCTCAATCAATACCCTCCCATATAATTTACCAGGAATACTCAACAAACTTATACCTCTGTAATTTGAGCACTCACTCTTATCCCCTTTGCCTTTGTACAATGGCACTATGCACGCATTCCGCCAATCCTCAGGCACCTCACCATGAGTCATACATACATTAAATAACCTTACCAACCAGTCAACAATACAGTCACCCCCTTTTTTAATAAATTCCACAGCAATACCATCCAAACCTGCTGCCTTGCCGGCTTTCATCTTCCGCAAAGCTTTTACTACCTCTTCTCTGTTTACCAAATCATTTTCCCTAACCCTCTCACTTTGCACACCACCTCGACCCAAACACCCTATATCTGCCACTCTGTCATCAGACACATTCAACAAACCTTCAAAATACTCATTCCATCTCCTTCTCACATCACCACTACTTGTTATCACCTCCCCATTTACGCCCTTCACTGAAGTTCCGATTTGCTCCCTTGTCTTACGCACCCTATTTACCTCCTTCCAGAACATCTTTTTATTCTCCCTAAAATTTACTGATAGTCTCTCACCCCAACTCTCATTTGCCCTTTTTTTCACCTCTTGCACCTTTCTCTTGACCTCCTGTCTCTTTCTTTTATACTTCTCCCACTCAATTGCATTTTTTCCCTGCAAAAATCGTCCAAATGCCTCTCTCTTCTCTTTCACTAATACTCTTACTTCTTCATCCCACCACTCACTACCCTTTCTAAACAGCCCACCTCCCACTCTTCTCATGCCACAAGCATCTTTTGCGCAATCCATCACTGATTCCCTAAATACATCCCATTCCTCCCCCACTCCCCTTACTTCCATTGTTCTCACCTTTTTCCATTCTGTACACAGTCTCTCCTGATACTTCTTCACACAGGTCTCCTTCCCAAGCTCACTTACTCTCACCACCTTCTTCACCCCAACATTCACTCTTCTTTTCTGAAAACCCATACTAATCTTCACCTTAGCCTCCACAAGATAATGATCAGACATCCCTCCAGTTGCACCTCTCAGCACATTGACATCCAAAAGTCTCTCTTTCGCACGCCTGTCAATTAACACGTAATCCAATAATGCTCTCTGGCCATCTCTCCTACTTACATAAGTATACTTATGTATATCTCGCTTTTTAAACCAGGTATTCCCAATCATCAGTCCTTTTTCAGCACATAAATCTACAAGCTCTTCACCATTTCCATTTACAACACTGAACACCCCATGCATACCAATTATTCCCTCAACTGCCACATTACTCACCTTTGCATTCAAATCACCCATCACTATAACCCGGTCTCGTGCATCAAA
>NC_092224.1:5365801-5395801 GCF_036320965.1 Panulirus ornatus | reverse complement strand
GGAAAGTTATGGGCAGAAAGAAGATGGGGCAAGTGAGTGAGCTTAGAAAAGTGGCTTGTGTGAGGACATATAAGGAGAGAAGAGTGAAGAATGGAAAAGATGAGAACAAGCGTAACTCGATGAGTGAGCGAAGAATGGGAGGAATTTAGGGGAGCAGTGCTTGCGTGAGCGAGAGATGTGTGTGAAATGCATAAGGGGAAAATTCGGCGTGTGAGAAAGGGTAATAAGTGGTGGGAATAGTAATTTAGGTGTTAGTGAAAGAGAAAAGACAGATGTATGGGCAGGGAAACACTGCGATTGATTGGGAGATATACAAGAGGAGGCGACAGGAGCTCAAGAGAAAGATGCACTGTCTGCAAAAGAGGGCAAATGAGAACTGGGATGAGAGAAAATCAGAAAAGTTTTGGGAGAGTAACACAATGTCTTGAAAACAGCTGAGCAGTGTGAGGAAAATTTGGGAACAAATTGGAGCATCGGTTACAAAAGCAGATGAGGATGTGGTAAGAGGCAAAGATGAGGCGAAAGAGATGTCGTGAATATTCTGAAGGACTGTTAAATGTGTTAGATGATAAGGGGGAAGATATGGGGTGCTTGGAACATGGAGGCATGCGGAGCGAGGAAGTCATAGTAAGTGGTTTCGCGATAAGAGATTAAGCGTGGCAAATCGGTTGGAGTGGATGGGATTGCAGCTGAAATTCTTAACTGTGATGAAAGTATATAAGGGAATAGTAAAACAGTTGTTGCTCAAAGAGTGAATAAATCTCTTTATGCTGTACGTAATCACACACACACACACACACACACACACACACACACACACACACACATACACACATTGCCAAATGTATACAAATGCTGTTGGATTAATTGTACATGGTAAAGAGCAGCAATTTACGGATCATATCAGGAAAATAGCGAACTTGATATTGTTGGAGTAATGGTAACATATCCTACTAAAGAGATAAGATCTCATTGTTTCTGTTCAGATGGGTACATGGTAGTAAGGAGAGAAAGAGAAAACATTAGAAGAGGAGCTTCTGATCCCCTAATAAGAGATAATCTTAAATTTCAAGAAACAGAAGAAGATGGCCCATTCAGACGATGCATAATGGGAAAGGCACTTGAAGGAAATATGTGCGAAGTGGCATTTATAATGTGTAAATCCTCTAAAAAATCTTAACGTTCCACAGCAAATATACAATGCTAACACAGAAGGAACAGTCAGAATGATACATGAAGCTGTGAAACATGCACGTCCTCAGAGATGGTCAAGTGTTGATAATGGAGGATTGCAATCATAAGGTGGGAGGCTGACGGTATCTGGATTCTCATGGTGTCACGGAATCATGAAGCCACAAGTTACTAAAGCGTGTACAAGACAATGTCTTATACCAACATGTCATTGAATCTTATACCAACATGTCACTGAAGAAACTAGCATCATGAAGGGAAATAATTTACCCATATCACTAAACCTTATCTTAATGTATTCTAGCATGGGTATGGAGAGTATTATGTACGATATACCAATAGGTATGGTGAAATAGATTGAGGAATGGAGTTAAGTAGCCAGGAAATACGATATTGTGATGAAAGGTTCCATAGAATTACACCGTGTACCTCCAGCCTCAAAGTCTGATTATGTGGCAAAACGAGTAGATACGAGATAGGACTTGAGTAGGATATCTAATCGTGGGAACTACACAAAAGTTATCAGTTTCTATGGTGAAATAGACTGAGAAATGGAGTTAAGTAGCCGGAAATACAATACTGTGATGAAAGGTTCTATAAAATGACACCGAGTACCTCCAGCCTCAAATGGTTATGAAATAGTGATGTCAAAAAGCAAGGGTGTTTCGAAACGTGCAGTCACGGAGATAGAGGTGGCACCCCAGGAATACTAAGCACAGCAGAATTAGAAACGAGGAAGAAAATTCTCTGAAAGGAGTATTGTAGACAAGGCAGGCGAAATTCCAAAAGTTTTCCATAAATTCATTCAGAAGTGTATTGCAAAAAAAAAGGAGTAAATTGCAGCTAATCAGATTATGGGATTTGGCGAGAAAGAAACTGTTGAGGATGATGTTACGATGTGATGAACTGAATAACAAGTTCAAGTGTTTTCACAGTGGAAGACACACTATAGCCCTAGCACTAGTGAGATGGGATGGGGAGGTGCCTTTAAAAATATTGAGATATGAAGAAAAGACATAAATAAAATACTAAAAGGTTTAGCCCATAAAAGGCTCGTGGTCCAGGTGAAATTTCACCGTATGTACTGAAGATGTGTGGAGGTTCACCAGACAGACTTCTTCAAATGCCGTTCAACATGTCGCTAGAGAAAGGCAAAGTGCTAAGGGAAGGAAAGAACAAACGTCATATCCGTCTATAAGACAGGAGACGGGGAACAGGTGCTGAGCTACAGACCAGTTTCCTTGACGAGAACAGTCTGGACGGTGCTAGAAAAGATAATTAGAAAGCAAGCGGATGACTTTCTACAGAGGAAAGATTACCTAAGTGAGAGGCAACATGGCTTTAGTGGAGGGAGGTCATGTGTTTTGGGTCCATGGGGGTCTTGATCTCCTGACTGAGGCGAGACACTGATGCGGTGTAGCAGGAAGCAAGCTTGACTTTCTGCTGGTTACGACTGTTCTCGACTGGGTTGAGGTCTGTGCAGACCCCGGGCCACTTCAGCAGTTGAACATTTCTTTTCTGATAATCATTTCAACATCTTTCTAGCCTTATGGCAAGGGGCACCTTCCTGCATAAAGTGATCACAATCGTGAACCTCATAACAAGGATGCAGTTGGTCCTCCAACACCTCATCGTACTGCTCTCCATTGGTTGTAGTGTTTTTAGTTAAGGAACACAACCCTCCCTTAACCATTGCTGTGTGTGTGTGTGTGTGTGTGTGTGTGTGTGTGTGTGTGTGTGTGTGTGTGTGTGAGTTAAGAGCAATAACAACAACTTTAAAACTGACAATAAAAGCCATCAGAACGGTCGCCAGATGTCTGCACTCTTTAAAGGTTCAGCACCCGATGTGTTAGTTCATATATCATCTTATATCATAGCATATCAGATTTTGCTGCTTAGGTAAACGTATAATGAATCTAGTCGATGCATACGACTACCTGGCAACATTCTAACCTCTAAGTTGCCTGGAAGGGCGACCCTTAGAGACGACGGTGTGACCAGGAGGTAGACGGTACGGCCTGGCCTTCATACATGGCTCTTGGAAGTGAACTTAAAGACCAGGTCATTCTCCCTAAGGATTATACCTTCTCTCTGAATAGTTGCACCTTCTTCCTCACGAGTTTAAGCGTCCCTGTCGCACATAAGATTAAGACAACCACCGAACAAGACGCTCTACGGTTGGTGACTCCCTGACACCAGAACTGGTTTCTTAAGTCATGTGGATCAGTCGCTAGACAGGAACCATAGCCAACGGAGGCCTGTAACTTAGGGAAACCGCCGCTCACCGTGTGAGAGACCAAGACCACCTTGTGGGAGAGGAGGAGGAGGAGGAGGAGGAGGAGGAGGAGGAGGAGGAGACCTGGCCATGTTAAGCAGACGACGCGACGTGCGGACAGGATGGCTCCGCCGTATTGTGGAGAGTCATGACTCGTTATCACAATACTCCACCGTTCCAGCGGGAAGGTTACGTAAGGCCTGTGTCTCCATCACGCACCGTTGTCCCCCGGCTTCCTGGATGTGGATCGTCTGATGGAACACTCACAAGTCGTCCGTCGATCTGGATGAAGTCTGGGAGGATATAGAGGTTTCCTTCGAGGTAAAGGTACAACAGAGATGTCGTTCTGGTATACACACACACACACACACACACACACACACACACACACACACACACACAAGCAAAAATATGCATATGCACGCACACATCAACAAAAATACACATGTGTGCAAACACCCACAAAAATACTAATACGTGTACACACACTCACCTTTTTTTCTTTTCAATAAGATGTTTGGAGGAGAGGGAGATGAGGTGGGACAGGGGAAGAGATACTTTGAAATGGAAGAGAAGACAGAAGTGTGTACAGGTGTATGATGTAAGTTTATAATGCATGTGGATAATTATCTGGGAGTGTTTTTGGTGCCTTATTGATACACCCCCGGCCGACTAGGGGAGTGTATGTATCTATGATGTATCGTAAGTTTCTTGTTCACTAAGCTAAGCTAAACACTGTTCATTGTGTACATCGATGGATGACTGGAGCCTCCCTCCCTGAGTCCTCTGAGGCTTCGAGGGAACCAAGGATGTTCCATGTTTATACTGTTGTCCAGATCTCGGACTTGTCTGTAGTTTGTATCATCGTTGTCTTCAAGTCTAGGCCATACCTTTTGGGCTTTTACCCTTAAGTATGAACCGACTATCTTAATCTTCAATCATTCGTGCTTTCAACGGTGTTTTCGACGGGGGGAGGGGGTGGGGGTGTCAAGTGGTCTCGTCACATCTCGGTCTGGGAACAGCCGGTCACCAAACCATACCACCAGTCTCGTACAGATATCACACGAAGAAGGCAAATTAGAATTTACATGAATTTAAGATCCATCCGAAACAAAAGGGCTGAACTTCACTGCTTGGTAAACACTGAACACGCTGATATCACTGGTCTAACAGACACGTCCCTGAACACGAAAAACAATGATCTGATCAGCTGGTGCAAATTGCCAGACGACCAATTATTTGTATGGGACAGAGACGGTCGAGGAGGCGGAACTACACTGTGCGAGGCGGAATTACACAGTGCGTAAAGTCTTGCCCAAACCCAATCAAAATTCAGACTACAACATCTACTGTTGTTGAACACTAAGTGTGTTCAGATGAGCAGAGAATTTTCCAAACATAACGTAAACGTCTATTCACGCCCCAGTCAGCCAGCAGATATGCGAGGGTTAACAACAAATGATGCAGGATAAGATCCGATTATTCTGGGGAATTTTATTCTTACTGGAGTTTTTAGTAACTAATACCCGCAATGGATGAAAATCTAGGCATTTGTGATCATAATATAGTTAGGTTCCACGTAAATGTCAAAACCGACTCGCCTGAAATCCAGTATTATTACCCGTAACTACACAAGATCGGATTCTAACATGGGTGAGCAACGCATCAAGTCTCACGCTTGTTGGTTCACGTCCTTAGGAACTGTGTGTCTTGTTGATGCATAAACTGACGCTTAAAAAAGCGTCAGTTTATGCATGAACAAGACACATTCGTTCACCTGCACAACAGAAACAATACATCCAACAACAGGCCTGAATGGTACTCATCAGATATCACAAGAGGTATCAGGCGCAGAAATAACCTCCACATGCGTAGAAATCAGACACTGATCCAAATATTGCAACGCAATATGACGGGTAAGAGTGACATGAAAAGAATTATCAAGCAAGCCAAGAGAAAGTAAGAGGTGAGTATTGCAAGTGATGGCAATAAGACACTGTAAAAGACATTATAGATATATCAATAATATGAAACATATGAGGAGTGTGATATGAACCTTCGCAAACGAGGATGGGGAACCCATTGTGGAGGATTAAAACAGAGTAACAACCCTAAACAAGTTTATTTTTTTTTAGTTCTGTTTTTACACTAGAAAGCAACGACATGTTTGTGAATAGCACACACGACACCAGAATCTATCGTCACAGATAAAAAAGTACTAACACATATGTTGAAGACTGATAAAAGTCCAGGTCATGACTGTCTCTATCCAGGAGTGATTAAAAACATCAAACACGAAATTGTCAAACCGTGAACCTATATCTTCAATAAATTTCTCCAGGATGGAATAGTCCGACAGAACTCGAAATTGGCAGACGTCAAACCTATATTCAAAAAGGAAAGCAGTAAAATGCCTGGCAATTACCGTCCAATTAGCCACACATCAATTACATTAAACTTCTTGAGTCGATTGTTAATACAAAATCGTAGTCTACCTGGAACAACACAGTCTGGTCAGTAGTACACAGCACGATTTTAGAAGGCACAGATCATGCCTAAGAAACCTCCTTAAATTTCATCATAAATCATTATTCAATTCTCACGACAAGACAAAAACAATAGACATTATATTTCTCGACCTCCAAAAAGGCATTCGACAAAGTCCCTAAGTTTAACTGATGCATGAAGTCTGGGCCTTAGGGATGACTGGTTGCATAGGAAACTGGATGGAGACCTGGTGACGTGATAGGAGGCAGAGTCGTAATGACTGGGGGAATCATCACCGTGGTCACCCGTTACTAGTGAGGTCCCCTCAGGGATCCGTACTTGGCCCTATACTTTTCATTATTCATATCAACGATATTGATGCAGGACTGAAAAACTAGCATCCAAATTTGCCATGGAAGACACAAAGATCGGCAATGCCATATTACCTGAAGAAGATAAGCTAAGATGACGAGACGATGTAGATACAGTTGCTGAATGGTGTAGAAAATGGGAAATGCCTTTCAGTGTAAACAAATGTCAGCTGTTGCAAGTAAGAAACCTGTAAAGAAAATTCAATTATGAACTGACGGGCCACAAGACAAACGAAACCCACTGTGTGAACGGATCTAGGGGTCACTGTCTCCAGTAAATTCACATCTTCCCAGCACTGTAATGATGTTGCCAAGAAAGCAAATAGGATGTTAGGATTTATCAATAGAAACTTTTCATGCAAAATCAAAGATGTGATACTGCTACTATACCTAAGTCTAGTTAGACCTCGCCTTGAATATGCAGTTCAGTTCTGGGGCCCCACTTAAGTAAGGATATTCTTAAACTGGAAGAAGTACAGCGAAGAGAAACTAAATTGAATCCTTCCTTCCGTATCAAACCACATGAGGAGGGATTGCGAGAATTAAACTTGCTTTCTCTAAGCATGACGCGCCTCCGGGGCAAATCAATAGTGTTTTAAATTACTGAAATTATTCAACAGCTTTGACACTGTAAATTTCTTTACCGTAGCGCCAACACTACCAAAGATAGAAAATGGAATAAAACTTAGAAGTTACAGATTTAATCTGGACTGTACGAATATTTCTTTACCGACGACATTATTGAAACGTGGAATAAGCTCCTAAAACTTGTTGTTCATAGCAACATTCTTAATATCTTCAAAATTACGTTTGATCATAACTTGCCATTCTCCAGTATTGAATTATTCATTTAATACATCATCATGAAGTAGTGTTATATTATGTTACCTGTCTCAGCCACCGATCTCTTCTTGACCATGCTGCAGTTACATTGATTAACCCATGTCACCTGCTTTAAGAGTGCAAGAAAGAACCAATGTATCAATCTTCAAATCAGGAACAACATAGACATGGTCTAGATGGTGAAGCTCAGGTTTATCCTCACTATTATCTTTATTACAGTGACGGCATGCATGTCTTTCATGGTAAGATGCATAACACATTCATGTTCATTCTACGTTATGATTCTCCTACCAAAATATCCTCCAGGCATATAAATCCTGCAAGGTATTTTTTCCAACCTGTTCTCCGTCCGGCGTGTTGTAGGAGGGAGTGGAGGGTGGGCAAAGAGTCTTAACTTTCCTCTTCTTTCTTCTACTGCCTTTAATGGGACTGAATCTTTTTATTTTTCATTTTTGAGTAAGTGTTAAGGCCAGACCACCTCATCTGGACCATGGGTCTGAGTGGTGTGTGCATCTATGTAGCTGTATGTAACTCTCTCTCACTCTCTCTCACACGCTCTCTCTCTCTCTCTCTCTCTCTCTCTCTCTCTCTCTCTCTCTCTCTCTCTCTCTCTCTCTCTCTCTCTCTCTCAAAAACGCCAACAAAAACACTCAGAATTAAACTCCCCCTCCCCAATATACAGCCTCCTACCAACCCATACCCACATCTAACACTCCCTAGTACAGATCCTCCGCCCCCACCACAGGCGTAACAGACACCCCCACCTCACACACACACACACACACACACACACACACACACAGACACACACACACACACGACCACCCAGACCCCAACCTCCCGCCCACACACCGTTCCTACACACCATCCAATACAAACACAACCCCCGTCCACGCCGATCGCCCGCACCTCACACTGGGCAGCGCAACAGTCAGGGTTCACAGCATCAACCAACAGTCATAATACAAATATTTTCTGGCGAAAAGCCTGACTTGCGGATTCTGTTGACAGCGTGCCACACTTGTGGTCTGCTGTGGTAGCGGCGGAGTATCTACACATTCGTTAAGGTGTTGCTCTGACTACAAGTTCTCAGTTTACTTGCCGGATTATATGCACGGCCACCAGCTTAAATTTCCCCGTAATTCTCATGGTTTAATGTTAATCTTGCACCTCAACTGTCGGTCCCCTGTATCTGTCGGTTTATCATGTTAAATTTCCCCGTAATTCTCATGGTTTAATGTTAATCTTGCACCTCACTGTCGGTCCCCTGTATCTGTCGGTTTTTCATGTTGAATTTCCAGTAAATATAACTTTCCTTCTAAATGCTGGGTTTTATTTCTGTAATTTAAAGGATCAGAGGAATACCTCAAGTCTGGATATGTTAAAGAAGAATTTAGCATTTAAGTTTTAAGACCAACTTTACGGTCAGTAACGTGATTGTGACACAGACCGACAGAACAACTCATGTATACAACAGATTAAGTTATGAATAAAAAGGACGATAGTTTGAATCTTGTCTTACGTTGATTGGATAAGCATACAGGCGCCTCACCGGTACCAAGAGGCCAACTGGACGAACATCCACGCCTCATGATACCAACTGGACGAACATGCACGCATTATGATACCAACTGGACGAACATGCACGCATTATGATACCAACTGGACGAACATGCACGCATTATGATACCAACTGGACGAACATGCATGCATCATGATACCATCTGGACGAACATGCACGCATCATGATACCATCTGGACGAACATGCATGCATCATGATACCATCTGGACGAACATGCATGCATCATGATACCATCTGGACGAACATGCACGCCTCATGATACCAACTGGACGAACATGCACGCATCATGATACCAACTGGACGGACATGCACGCATCATGATACCAACTGGACGAACATGCACGCATCATGATACCATCTGGACGAACATGCATGCATCATGATACCATCTGGACGAACATGCATGCATCATGATACCAACTGGACGAACATGCACGCATCATGATACCAACTGGACGGACATGCACGCATCATGATACCATCTGGACGAACATGCACGTATCATGATACCATCTGGACGAACATGCATGCATCATGATACCATCTGGACGAACATGCATGCATCATGATACCAACTGGACGAACATGCACGCATCATGATACCAACTGGACGGACATGCACGCATCATGATACCATCTGGACGAACATGCACGCATCGTGATACCATCTGGACGAACATGCACGTATCATGATACCGTCTGGACGAACATGCACGCATCATGATACCATCTGGACGAACATGCACGCATCATGATACCAACTGGACGAACATGCACGCATTATGATACCAACTGGACGAACATGCATGCATCATGATACCAACTGGACGAACATGCACGCATCATGATACCAACTAGACGAACATGCATGCATCATGATACCAACTGGACGAACATGCATGCATCATGATACCAACTGGACGAACATGCATGCATCATGATACCAACTGGACGAACATGCATGCATCATGATACCAACTGGATGAACATGCACGCATCATGATACCAACTGGACGAGTATACATGCATCATGATACCAACTGGACGAACATGCACGCATCATGATACCAACTGGACGAGTATACAGGTACCAAGACGATAAGAAGACAAACGTGGAGGCAACTCGACCCTGTTTATGAATACCACTTGATGCTATCATTACACCCATGATGATAACATCATCAAGATCATTGTATATCAGTCCAGCATGTTATCTTGATCAGATCAAACTACGTTATACTTAATCCATGTCTCTCGCGGCAGCAGCACCAGTTAAGGCATAAAGGTGGTGAAGACACACACACACACACACACACACACACACACACACACACACACACACACACACACACACATACGTGTGACAGTTTGTAAGCTGCCAAATATCAAAACATTCGCTCACCAACAACATAAACGGTTCATCCACCAACAAAATATGTCCACTCACCAACAGGGAAGGTTCATCCACCAACAAAATATGTCCACTCACCAACAGGGAAGGTTCATCCACCAACAAAATATGTTCACTCACCAACAGGGAAGGTTCATCCACCAACAAAATATGTCCACTCACCAACAGGGAAGGTTCATCCACCAACAAAATATGTTCACTCACCAACAGGGAAGGTTCATCCACCAACAAAATATGTCCACTCACCAACAGGGAAGGTTCATCCACCAACAAAATATGTTCACTCACCTACAGGGAAGGTTCATCCACCAACAAAATATGTCCACTCACCAACAGGGAAGGTCCATCCACCAACAAAATATGTCCACTCACCAACAGGGAAGGTTCATCCACCAACAAAATATGTCCACTCACCAACAGGGAAGGTTCATCCACCAACAAAATATGTTCACTCACCAACAGGGAAGGTTCATCCACCAACAAAATATGTTCACTCACCAACAGGGAAGGTTCATCCACCAACAAAATATGTCCACTCACCAACAACATAAACGGTTCATCCACCAACAAAATATGTTCACTCACCAACAGGGAAGGTTCATCCACCAACAAAATATGTTCACTCACCAACAGGGAAGGTTCATCCACCAACAAAATATGTCCACTCACCAACAACATAAACGGTTCATCCACCAACAAAATATGTCCACTCACCAACAGGGAAGGTTCATCCACAAACAAAATATGTTCACTCACCAACAGGGAAGGTTCATCCACCAACAAAATATGTCCACTCACCAACAAGGAAGGTTCATCCACCAACAAAATATGTCCACTCACCAACAGGGAAGGTTCATCCACCAACAAAATATGTCCACTCACCAACGGGGAAGGTTCATCCACCAATAAAATATGTCCACTCACCAACAGGGAAGGTTCATCCACCAACAAAATATGTCCACTCACCAACAGGGAAGGTTCATCCACCAACAAAATATGTCCACTCACCAACAGGGAAGGTTCATCCACCAACAAAATATGTCCACTCACCAACAGGGAAGGTTCATCCACCAACAAAATATGTCCACTCACCAACAAGGAAGGTTCATCCACCAATAAAATATGTCCACTCACCAACAGGGAAGGTTCATCCACCAACAAAATATGTCCACTCACCAACAGGGAAGGTTCATCCACCAACAAAATATGTACACTGACTACCATAGAGGTTTACGCACCAACAGAACCTTCACTAACGAAGAAAAAGGATCAAAGGCTCAGTCGCCAGACCAACTAGTCTGTCCATTCTTCAGCAAAGAAATATTTTTCCTTCACTAACAGAAAAGTCCATTCACTAACAAAAAAAAAAGGCTTACGTATCAACAGAAAGGTCCAATCAACAACAAAAAAAGGCTTACGTATCAACAAAAGAATTTACTCTTCAAACAAATGGATTCATCGTCAACTAAAAAGGCACATTCTCATATTCTACCAATATAAAAAAGTAGAAAAAAAACCCTCCACACGTTCAGAGACAAAGCACATGATTCAATCACAAAAGAAAGCACATCATTTACCATTTCAATGTTTTCCCTTAAAAACCTTCGTAACCAACATAACCTCAGCCCAGCATAACGCCTCACAGTTTTCGCGTCTGTTGAAAAATGAAAGACGGGAAAAACGTTTTTGTTATTGAAAATGTCACTCACCGTCCACAAAAGCTCCCTAAAAAGAAAAAGAAAAAGGATTTCAGCTCCGGAAGAAAAAGGCTCACACCCTTAAAAAAAAAGAATTAAAAAAATCCCGAATAATAATGTTTTACTAATCAACATTTCCCTCATCAAGCGAAAGCGTTGCCGAACAACAGAAGACCAAGATTCCCTCGTCAAATTAATGCAATCACAGGAAACGCTACCGTTCACGAGAGAGAGAGAGAGAGAGAGAGAGAGAGAGAGAGAGAGAGAGAGAGAGAGAGAGAGAGAGAGAGAGAGAGAGAGGGGAGGGGGCGCCACAAAATACAGAAATCTTATTTCGCCAACAAGCACCATGAATCGCCAACACAAGCTTTCATTCACCAACAAGAGAATAGCACTTATTTACTGCAACGAGAGAAATCACTCCATTCACCATCAAAATAAAACTATACATAAACAAAAATGACTTGCGTGGCTAATATATAAATCTATATACATGAAGATATCCACATTAACTTCACGGTTATCACAACAGAAATACATTTCTCCTTGGAGTACAAATTCATTCATAAAAACTTCCATTCAAGAACAGAAAAATTCATTCAGGAACAAATTTCATTCAAGAAACACAAAATCAACCATTCACGAACGGTGTGTACCCGGCATGTTTACAAACAGAGTGACGTCACAGCATGACGTCCACGTTTCCAGACTGCACCAAGCTGCCAACACTCACCCTTAACTACTGAACATCCCTCTGGGGCTCAAAACACCACGAGGCACTGAACACCTCACCTCCAAGGAGATAAATCATATGGGTGATCTCTCTCTCTCTCTCTCTCTCTCTCTCTCTCTCTCTCTCTCTCTCTCTCTCTCTCTCTCTCTCTTGATATACGCATATCATGCATAATACAGCTAATTCATGAAACAAATGTCGACTTACAGTCGCCTTGACAAGTTCCGCATTGCTTGTCTCAAACACCAACTCAGGTTCCTTGATGGATATGTTACGTCCCCAGAGAAATCGATCGTTTAGCAAGAAAAATAAACATCTGTGAACAAACAAATATGCATGCAGGCAGGCAGGCCCCCCGTATGCACACAGGGAATGCGCACATAAACGCACGTGCAAGAGCAGCATTTAGTGCTATGAAACACTGTGCCAATACAACAAACCGTAATTAGAAAAACTACATAATAACCGATAAAACTAGAATGTTTATCGTGTGTAGGATATGTATTCGCCTCATTTCTGCCGGGAAAACTACAAGACTCTTTCTAGATGAAATCATACCACGGCAAAAGGTCGCAACGCAAACTGACAGCAAACCCCGGAAGATCATCCTTCTTCACCACCATTACGACAACGTACTTCCTCAGAAGATGAATGACATACCTCCTCACAGATAAAGAAACTGAGGTCCAACACTGACACATCAAGGAACTGGACGCGAAGAAAAGTGCAGAGTCGTAGCCACTTTGCACTCAGGTCATCAAACAACCGCCAAAAACAGATGAAGAGTTGCTCCAAGTGACGAGAACAACTGAAAGCTCTCGGTCTTATATGTTAAATCCTGTAGAAAAGTAAGTGATATCTGTCTATGACTATACAAGTGCTTGTACCTGCTCAAGTGCTTGTGCCTTGTAGATTTTGTGAATTATCAATAGGATTTGGTGCTGCTCTTTTGGTACCAACTTCAACCTTTGGAGATCTTAATGTACAAAAAAAGACGAAACTAAAAGCCTGTATGGCAGAAACAAAAGAGGGTTTTATAAGGATTACTGCCTCCCACACTCTCGAGATGTTATCTTGTCAACCATTTGCATATCTGAGTAGCTTTAGATCCAGTTCATATGGGATGTGATCATTCTTGTGGTCCATTTTCGGAAGAGATAAATGTTTTCATGCACAAATACATCATATATAAACACACACACACACACACACACACACACACACACACACACACATATATATATATATATATATATATATATATATATATATATATATATATATATGTTTATATTTATCTATTTATTATACTTTGTGTAAGTGGCTGTGAGATCTAGACGACACTACGTAGCATTGTGCAAGGCTTAAGACGTTCTGGAGTGTACGCATTAGTATCTTGTGTAATGTTAGTTATTTTAATAGCCACTTCTGCCCAGGGGCGCTGTTACCAGCCGGGGAGGTGAGGGTAGGGGGGTGGACGTGGTGGGGGGAGATAGATGGAAGGGGAGAGAAAAAGAGTGAGGGGGAGGAGGAGATAGGATGGTTGGTGGTAGGGTAAGGATCTAAATGGTGCCAAAATATCCATTACGTGACCACTTTATATAAAATCTTGTAAACAGCTCAAGGTTACAGTAAATCTGTGAGGGGAAAACATATACCAGAAGACGCAGTATACATCTACGGCCACAACCATAATCCCATATAACTAGATTGCTATTATCACCTTTCATCAACAGACATCAATCGATCCACGCAACTACTATCGTATGGTCATTGTGTGTAAGTGATACATGGACTTCCACATCTGTATACTGCTTCTTACTTTCCCACCAGCGGCTTATTTTCGATAAGGAAAAGGTGGTGTTAAACCAGGGGATCACCAACATGACGAGGGCAGCATACGAACTCCTTATCTGACTGACACAAAGTACTGTAAATGTACTGATTACTGAGGTCATAAAGTGTTGTCATGTTGTGTATGCCTCTATATGCAGAAAGTGCAGGGCAACTGAGTAGTAAGTGCTCGGTGTCTTTTTGGTGGCGGTTGCATCGTGGGCATGAAGGGGCTTGATATATGCTGAACCGGCCTTTGTTGTGCTGTACAGTGATGGGTAATGTCCACAGCATGTGTCGAAGATTGTGTGACTTGTGTTTGTCTAGGGCGTGTGGTTTCTGATGAGTGTATGTATGCCTGGTGGGCTGGAGTTTAAGACTGAGTTAGAAGGTCGGTTGATCAGTGCTTTTTGGGTCAATTCAGCGTGTATAACTTTTGTTATTGTTATATATGTTGTGTTTGGGGGTATCTCTAAGTAGAAGTTACTGAAGGATGAGGCAGAGGTTAGCTTTTTATTGCTACTTGGGAGTTGGTGGCTAGTTATATACTGGTTTTATTTCTCTTTTCACACAAGCCTTACACTCTTGATAAACATATCTTACCGTTTCCATCAGCTTTCTTCCCACACCACGTACCTATTCGTAAGACCTTCCGTATGGCATCTCCATCAACATGACTGTATGCTTTCTCCAGATTCATAAATGCAACCTATAAATCTTTTTTTCTCCAAATATTTTTCACAAACATCCTTCCTCCTCTCACTCACTACCCTACCATTTAGCTTATAAGATGCACTCATATTTCAAAGTTCTGTAGTTCGAACCCTCACTTTGATCCCCCTTGCCTTTATACGTTGGCACTATACATGCATTTCGTCAATCCTCAGGCACTTCACATTATATACAATGAATATCCTAACTAATCAGTTAATAAGAGTCAACCCCTCTCTTAAGATATTCAACTGCAATACCATCTACTCCAGGCGCCTTGCCACATTTCATTTTACGCACGGTTTTCACCAACTCTTCTCTCTCCCTCAGACCACTTCCCATGACTGTTTTACTTCGCATACTTCCACGATCCAAACATTCTACATCTGTCATCCTGTCATCAAACACATTCAACAGTCCTTCAAAATTCTCACTCTATTTCCTTCTCACTACTGTTACCACCTTCCCATTTCCCTCTTTCACTGATGTTCTCCATTGTTATCTTGTATTTCTCACACTAACTTTCTTCCAAAACATCTTAATTTCGCTGAAGTTTACTGATAATCGCTCATCCTAACTCTTCTTTGCTCTCTTTTTCAATCACTGAATCCTACTTTTGACATATCGCATTCCCTTGTACATTTTCCAATCAATGCACTCCTTCCCTGTAAGTTCCGCCCATACGACTCTCTTTTCTCCTTCACAAGCAACCTTATTTCGCCATGCCACCACTCATATCATTTTTCACCAGCCCACCTCCCACCTTCCACCTGCCACAGACTTCTCGTGCACATGCCAACACGGCTTCCCTAAACATTTCCTCACACACTCCCCTACCTTCGTTTACTCTCACCTCTTGCTATTCTACACTCAATCTCTCCTGGTGTTGTTTTTTCACACATCCGTTCTCCAAGCTCACTCATTTCAACCAACCTCTTCCCACCCATATCACTTCCTCTTGTCTGGAAACTTTAAAAATCTTCACCTCGCCTCCAACAGGTAATGGTCAGACATTCCACCAGCTGCTCCTCGACACACACACACACACACACACACACACACACACACACATATCTGTCTATCTATCTATCTATCTATCTATCTATCTATCTATCTATCTATCTATCTATCTATCTATCTACCTATCTATCTATCTATCTATCTATCTATATATATATATATATATATATATATATATATATATATATATATATATATATATATATTTTATTTTTTTTTTTTTTTTTTTTATACTTTGTCGCTGTCTCCCGCGTCTGCGAGGTAGCGCAAGGAAACAGACGAAAGAAATGGCCCAACCCTCCCCATACACATGTACATACACACGTCCACACACGCAAATATACATACCTACACAGCTTTCCATGGTTTACCCCGGACGCTTCACATGCCTTGATTCAATCCACTGACAGCACGTCAACCCCTGTATACCACATCGCTCCAATTCACTCTATTCCTTGCCCTCCTTTCACCCTCCTGCATGTTCAGGCCCCGATCACACAAAATCCTTTTCACTCCATCTTTCCACCTCCAATTTGGTCTCCCTCTTCTCGTTCCCTCCACCTCCGACACATATATCCTCTTGGTCAATCTTTCCTCACTCATTCTCTCCATGTGCCCAAACCATTTCAAAACACCCTCTTCTGCTCTCTCAACCACGCTCTTTTTATTTCCACACATCTCTCTTACCCTTACGTTACTTACTCGATCAAACCACCTCACACCACACATTGTCCTCAAACATCTCATTTCCAGCACATCCATCCTCCTGCGCACAACTCTATCCATAGCCCACGCCTCGCAACCATACAACATTGTTGGAACTACTATTCCTTCAAACATACCCATTATATATATATATATATATATATATATATATATATATATATATATATATATATATATATATATATATTGGAAAGGATCACAATTTTGCGTGTGATCAAGATATTTCTATGAGTCCACGGGGAAAATGAAACACGAAAAGTTCCCAAGTGCACTTTCGTGTAATAATCACATCATCAGGGGAGACACAAGAGAGAAATATAACAGTCAGTTGATATACATCGAAGAGACGAAGCTAGGACGAAAGTGCACTTGGGAACTTTTTGTGTTTCATTCTCCCCGTGGACTCATAGGAATAATATATATATATATATATATATATATATATATATATATATATATATATATATATATATATATATATATATATATATATATAAAATCAACAGAAAAGTCATGTAAGACTCTCTCTCTCTCTCTCTCTCTCTCTCTCTCTCTCTCTCTCTCTCTCTCTCTCTCTCTCTCTCTCTCTCTCTCACACACACACACAAAACTTTTCGCGTCACAGTTAAGGGCATTTCAGGTAAAGCACAAATGAAAGCCTTTTCCCGTCTTTTCCTTGTCAGTCAGTTCGGCAAGAGTACGGACGACCATCCCACCTCCTCACTGATGAACCCAAGTCTCACATCTCCCTTGACATCTCTGAAGACCTTCAAGCGAGTGAGGGATATACAGTTGGAGGAATGTTGACACTCACTTACTTCTTCAGGACGACGGTACAACCCTTGAGCAAGACGATACGACCCCTGGCTATGATGAGGTGACCTTTGACCCAAGGGTCATACGCACCGTCGTACTAGTGAGGTTAATACCTCTAGGATATAACCCACGCAGGAATTCGAACCTAAGAAACCACTATCCCCGCAACACGTCATCACAACAGCTGAGGCAAACATCATCCTCTGGTTTATTTATATGTAGCGTCCAGGTCACCCGCCAGCAGTCCTGAAGTCTGAGCGTAAGGAAAACAAGCAGTGCAGTTCCTGAAACTCTCGCCTTCTTGCTCCGGGAGAGTGAGCAGCAATGTTGGTTTTTCCTTTTGATTATATGGGAGGGTATTGACTGAGAGAGTGGAGACATGTACAGAGCATCAGATTGAGGAAGAGCAGTGTGGTTTCAGAAGTGGTAGAGGATGTGTGGATCAGGTGTTTGCTTTGAAGAATGTATGTGAGAAATACTTTGAAAAAAATGGATTTGTATGTAGCATATATATATATATATATATATATATATATATATATATATATATATATATATATATATATATATATATATATATATATATATATATATATATATATATATTTATATATATATATATATATATATATATATATATATATATATATATATATATATATATATACACACACACACACACACACACACACACACACACACACACACACACACACACACACACACACACTCAAGGACTAAAGAAATAAAGAGGTAAAAAGAGAGAAAAGTCACATATACGTACTTAAGGAAGTTAAAACCTGATATTTAAGAAAAGAGAACCCTCAGGTTGTGGTTCTTTAAAGAGCCTTAAGAGGGTGAACAGTTCCAAAGTTCGGGGGTGTAAGAAAAGAAACAGACATCGCGATGTCTCAACCCTGAACTGCCTACTGCTACACAGTAACAGTGTGACACAGTAGCTTGCTAAGTATCGCTACACTAATGGTGAGGAGGCATGAAGAACCTGTTATTAAGAGAGGATACTGCCGGAGCATTTTAAGGAAAACCACCAGTTCTGCCGAAGAACCTGTGTCGAGCTTTGAAGTTAGACAGGGAAAACTGATAATCTGACTACTGTACATTCGAAAATCGTTTTAAAGAGCAAAACGTTTTGGCATATGGATAGGACTTCAGTTTCTTTGAGGCAGACTTAGTCATATGTGTCATGTTGAGTATCTACAGTAAATGAAATGTGTCAGTGATACCAAATGTGTTTACTGTGTTAAGCGGGGGAAGTGTACAGTTATCAATAAAATGGAAATTTGAGAGGAGTTTTAGAGATAGAAATATCAAGAAACTGGGTTTTAAGACATTAAATTCAATTAGTGTACGTCTACCTCACGACGAAATCCAGTCCGAGTTTCTGGAGGCAGTCATGAGGAGAGAAAATCTAGATCGAACAAGAGAGGATCGAGAGGATCTGAATAAGGTGTAGGAATGGAGCAGTGAATCACCAGCATGTAAATGTAGTTGGCTATTTGCTAAAGAAGGATGTTGTTCATGTAAAAGAAGTAGAGCTTTGCAAACGGGACAGAACTCATAGGGACAAAACTGTGTATAGGGATAGAGGAAGGTTATGATCCATCCACTGCTACAGAAAAACCTCCACTTCGGGTGACTATAACATTCCAAATGTCTTCCTAATCTTATACCTCTCCCTATAATATCTTTTCATATAGTTTAAAAAGCACTTCTGCCTGTTAATATATGCAAGGCACATGGCATGCTTCCTCGTTTTTGGGACAAAGTGCATCTGAATTTGCGTTCGTGCTTGCTCCCTTTCTCCACACCTGATGAGGGAGAAAAAAAAATGCTTCCCTGTTGTTCCCAAGGAACGAACAAACCCTTTTCAATACTGTCCTTTTCATTTGACTTTGTCATTGCCATCGTCTGTGAATCTCCCCTCACAACTCCCATTTCCTTAGACATTATGACTCACAGACGTCGCTCTGATCACCAGCGTGGCTTTCGCAAAGCAAGATGCACAGGTGATACCTTTTCCTTCCTAAATAACGTCTGGTCCTCCTCCCTGATGAAAGACTTTCAGGGGACTTGTATGTTGTTGGCCTTTATATACTGAATGCTCTTGAGAGGAAGTGGTCTCGGGGTTTCATCTCCAAGTTCCCTTGTTATGGCATATCTCCCTCGTTCTGTTCTCTCACAGCATGCCTAGCTTCCTCTCATGCCGATCTATCTCCGTAATGTTGATAGACCAAACTCTTTTCCTCTTTTTCTCTGACCAGTAGCATCCCTCTGGGTTTCTATCCTGTCTCTTTTATTTTTATCAACGATTTCCTCTCTTCAGCAGGTAGCCAAAAGCACTCAGATGCTGACGACTCAGCACTGCGTTCAATTACTTCTATCAAATCCTCTCTTTATCGACTTGGACATGACTTTCTTTCTCCTTTAAGGGTTCTGAAATTTCACCAATCAACACTAAACATCCTTTGTGTCACATTAGCATCTCTATCCTATAAGCCCCACATAACACATTAGCTGAAAAGAAAAAGAAAAAAAGGAAAAAAGATCTGCTCAGATTTTCTAAATTCTCCTCTTCTGAACAACTGCTCCGATTACAAAAAAGTTGATCCGTCTGCTCTCCTTCGCAATCGTTGGTTCTGTTTCCCTCTACTACAGATATTACCGCTGTTTCTGCTCTTCAGAATTGGCTAGACCATGTTGTGCTTGGCAAACTATGCCATGTAAAACATATGATTATATCATTGTGGTCTATTTTCCCCCCTACACCGCTCGGCTGTGGAACTCTTTACCTTCTCGTGTATTTCCTAACAACTGGAAACTGACCTTTGTAGCTATATGAACTTACAATGATCTGCATGCACACACCACAGCCTTATTTATGATTACATTCGTTGGGTTCAGATGTTTAACGTACTTAGAAGAAAACTGATTATCAACAAAACTTGCCACAACATACAATACTGCAATAGTTCAAAGATTATTCAACTCATTACAATCATGCATGAAGAATCAGTCACACCCATACCCATGCCAGGGTAGTTACATACATGAGTGAGGAATGGGAGGTATTTAGGGAGGAAGTGAAGGCGTGTGCAAGAGATGCAAGTGGCATGCGAAAGATGGGATGTGGGTAAATTAGAATGGGTAGTGAGTGGTGATGTGAAGAGGTAAAGTTGCTGGTGAAAGAGAAAAGGGAGGCTTCGGGCGGTACTTACAAGGAAGGAGTGTAAATGAATGTGGGATGTATAAGAGAAAGCGGCAGGTCAAAGGAAGGTGCAGGGGTTGAAAAAGAGGGTAAATGAGAGTTGTACCAGTAAACCTTTGAGAGAATAAGATGTTTTGGAAAGAGGTAAATAACGTGCGAGAAACTAGAGAACAAAAAGAAACATCAGTGAAGGGGGCAAAAGGGGAAATGATAACACGTAGTGATGACGCGAGGAGATGGAGTGAGTATTTTGAAGGACTGTTGAATGTGTTTATGTTCAGAATGGCAGATATAGGGTGTTTTGGTCGGGTTGGTGTGGAATGTGTGAGTCATGAAGAGTGGTTTAGTGAAGATGAAATCCGGCAAGGCGGCTGGAGTGGATGGTATTGCCATCTATTTTTATTAAGAAAGAGGTGATTATGTTGTTGACTGTTTGGTAAGGATATTTAATGTATATATGGATCATGGTAAGGTGCCTGAGGATTGGAGGAATGCATGTATAATGCCACTGTATAAAGACCAGGGGGATGAAGGTGAGTCTTCAAACTACAGAGGTCTAATTATGTTGACTATACTTGGTTAGTCATATGGGAGGGCACTGATTAAAGGGGGTGAAGTCATGTACAGAGCATCAGACTGAGAAGGAGTAGAGTGGTTTCAGTAGTGGTAGAGGATGTGTGGATCAGATGTTTGCTTTAAAGAATATGTGTGAGAAATAAACAGATGGATCTGTATGTGGCATTTATGGATCTTCAGAAAGCACAAGTTAAGGTTGATGGAGATGCCTTGTGGAAGGTTTTAAGAAAACACGGGGTGAGAGAAAGCTGCTAGCAGTGGAAAGATTTTATCAATGGTGTAAGGCGTGTGTACGAGCAGAAAGAGAGGAGAGTGAATTGTTCCATGTAAAGAATGGTCTGCAGCAAGGATGTGTGAAGCCACTATGGTTGTTTAATTTGTTTATGGATGGGGTGCAGAGGGAGGTAAATGCAAGTGCTTTGGAGAGAGGGGCGAGCATGCAATCTGTTGGGAATTAGAAGGTCAGGGATGTCATTTGCTTTTGTGTCCAGAGAGAGAAGTGCTTTCCGGACTTGACGAAAAGAAATTAAAGGAGGGGAATAGGATCAATAACAGCTGCATCAGGTATTGATGAGATAATAGAGTCTTTCATCATATGATCCGAGAGGAGAACTGAACCAAAAAGAGACTGTGTCATCAGAAGAGACAGTTTTAGAGCGTACTATGCGGAAAAGCGAAGGAAAGGCAGAGCGACTGATATTGTTGCAGACTACTTTGGTCCACAGGCCAGGAAAACCTCTCAGTAGGAGAGGAGGAGAGATCACCACACTTCCCTACTGACAATGGAGCTCCGTCTTACAAACCTACTTTCCTGCAATAATTTTCGAGCGAAGACACAGGCTGAATGCGAACGAACGAAGAGGAGCTTTTCCAGGCGGTTTATTTCGTCACTTTTTCTACCTTGTGGTTAGGGAACTAAGTGCACTACTCCTTGGGCTGTAACCGTATCGAATTACACCCACAGGCCAACCTTTTATTGTTCTCCTGACATACAATCGTTGGCCTCCTGTTGGATGATCCAACCGATGGAAGTCTTAAGATGTGACCACACTGGCCACACGATCTTGGGACTTGTGTGACACATTAGTTTATAAGTGAGCTTGTCTTCATGTGACACTGTGGTTCACAAGTAAGCTTGTACTTATATGGTAAATCAGTTTACGACATCTTGTGATTATGACTCTTTAGTTCACTGCTGGACTTTGTATTTGTGTACCAGTTTACAACAGGGCCAATAATTGTTTGCCGCATAACAACTGGTCTTGGAGAGTGGGACTTGGGCGGAACCTTGAGAGGTCACAATGTTTTCCAGTAAACACTAAGAGTATTCAGTCCTCCTTCTCGGACACTTAAAAGGAGACCCTTTCCCATACAGTTTCAGGGTAATTCCGGGTTTGATCACAATAACTAGCAGGCTCTTGAATGGTTTTTTGAAAAGTATGACAGAGAGGGAGTGGGGCAAGCCAGCGTATGGCCTTAATGACTGGGAGCTCTTTAGTCCTGAAGTCCAACCAAACAACTAACTAACCCAGCGTCAGAGCAAGCGGTGGCATGAGTGAGTGTTAGGAGATATATGTGGGAGTGCGTCAAGGCTGTGTGAGGTCACCATGGTTATCTGTTTCATGCATGTGTGAGTGAGGCGTTGTGATTGTAACGTAATACTAAACCATGGAGAAACAGAGTGCAAGTTGCCGTACCTGCTGTATGTAGAAGACGTAGTGTTGTTGGCTGAATCAGAGGAAGACTTTGAGAGGCATAACGGGACGATTCATTGATATATATATATATATATATATATATATATATATATATATATATATATATATATATATATATATATATATATATATATATATATATATATATATATATATATATATATATATATATATATATATACACGAATAAAGTGCATATGAACGCGCACCTTCAACAGCCAGGATCGAACCCGGGACCCCTGTGCCACAGGCGGGAATGCTACCGCTAGGCTATGAGAAAGTTCGAAATAAATGCGAATAAAAGCAAGGAACGAGTCTTTGAAATTGTTGGTGCATCAGACCGCAGGATCAGTTTGCAATGCCGAAGATCAGGAAATGGAGAACGAGTAAAAGGTTTGGTAAAGATGGTGGTGGACAACATGAAGATAAAAGTGAAGTCATGTGAAGGAAGGAAATCTGGAAATACGTTGAAAGCTGCGGCACAATGGTGCGCGCGCAGGGCGGTGGGAGGGGGTATTTAAGCACTAAATGTCTAAGAAGTTTGCATGAGGGAGTACCTGTCCTAGCGTTGACGTATGGATGTGAAACCTTAGAGAGTACACAGACCTGGATTGGTTCAAAGATAAGGTATAGAGAGATGGATGATCTGCGATACATACATGTTATTAGGTGGATTAATCAAAGATATAAGAAGGGTATTTGATGCGAATATAGTCATCAGCAACATCCATGGCTGAAAGTCTTCTTTGGGACTGTGTGCTCACATAAAACATGCGACAGCTGACAGACTGGTCAAGGAGAGGGAGGGAGTGTCCTTACGTCCTACTATTGTGTTCTTCCATTCTACTGTTGTGTTCTTACATCCTACTGTTGTGGTCTTCCATTCTAATGTGGCCTAACGTCCTACTGTTGTGTTCTTACATCCTACTGTTGTGTCCTTACGTCCTACTATTGTGTTCTTCCATTCTACTGTTGTGTTCTTACATCCTACTGTTGTGGTCTTCCATTCTAATGTGGCCTAACGTCCTACTGTTGTGTTCTTACATCCTACTGTTGTGGTCTTCTGTTCTACTGTTGTGGTCTTCTGTTCTACTGTTGTGGTCTTCCATTCTAATGTGGCCTAACGTCCTACTGTTGTGTTCTTACATCCTACTGTTGTGTCCTTACGTCCTACTATTGTGTTCTTCCATTCTACTGTTGTGTTCTTACATCCTACTGTTGTGTCCTTACGTCCTACTATTGTGTTCTTCCATTCTACTGTTGTGTTCTTACATCCTACTGTTGTGGTCTTCTGTTCTACTGTTGTGGTCTTCTGTTCTACTGTTGTGGTCTTCTGTTCTACTGTTGTGGTCTTCTGTTCTACTGTTGTGGTCTTCTGTTCTACTGTTGTGGTCTTCCATTCTAATGTGGCCTAACGTCCTACTGTTGTGTTCTTCCATTCTACTGTTGTGTTCTTACATCCTACTGTTGTGGTCTTCTGTTCTACTGTTGTGGTCTTCTGTTCTACTGTTGTGGTCTTCTGTTCTACTGTTGTGGTCTTCTGTTCTACTGTTGTGGTCTTCTGTTCTACTGTTGTGGTCTTCCATTCTAATGTGGCCTAACGTCCTACTGTTGTGTTCTTCCATTCTACTGTTGTGTTCTTACATCCTACTGTTGTGGTCTTCCATTCTAATGTGGCCTAACGTCCTACTGTTGTGTTCTTACATCCTACTGTTGTGGTCTTCTGTTCTACTGTTGTGGTCTTCTGTTCTACTGTTGTGGTCTTCTGTTCTACTGTTGTGGTCTTCTGTTCTACTGTTGTGGTCTTCTGTTCTACTGTTGTGGTCTTCTGTTCTACTGTTGTGGTCTTCCATTCTAATGTGGCCTAACGTCCTACTGTTGTGTTCTTACATCCTACTGTTGTGGTCTTCTGTTCTACTGTTGTGGTCTTCTGTTCTACTGTTGTGGTCTTCTGTTCTACTGTTGTGGTCTTCTGTTCTACTGTTGTGGTCTTCTGTTCTACTGTTGTGGTCTTCCATTCTAATGTGGCCTAACGTCCTACTGTTGTGTTCTTCCATTCTACTGTTGTGTTCTTACATCCTACTGTTGTGGTCTTCTGTTCTACTGTTGTGGTCTTCCATTCTAATGTGGCCTAACGTCCTACTGTTGTGTTCTTACATCCTACTGTTGTGGTCTTCTGTTCTACTGTTGTGGTCTTCCATTCTAATGTGGCCTAACGTCCTACTGTTGTGTTCTTCCATTCTACTGTTGTGTTCTTACATCCTACTGTTGTGTCCTTACGTCCTACTATTGTGTTCTTCCATTCTACTGTTGTGTTCTTACATCCTACTGTTGTGGTCTTCCATTCTAATGTGGCCTAACGTCCTACTGTTGTGTTCTTACATCCTACTGTTGTGGTCTTCTGTTCTACTGTTGTGGTCTTCTGTTCTACTGTTGTGGTCTTCCATTCTAATGTGGCCTAACGTCCTACTGTTGTGTTCTTCCATTCTACTGTTGTGTTCTTACATCCTACTGTTGTGGTCTTCCATTCTAATGTGGCCTAACGTCCTACTGTTGTGTTCTTCCATTCTACTGTTGTGTTCTTCCATTCTACTGTTGTGTTCTTCCATTCTACTGTTGTGTTCTTACATCCTACTGTTGTGTCCTTACGTCCTACTATTGTGTTCTTCCATTCTACTGTTGTGTTCTTACATCCTACTGTTGTGGTCTTCTGTTCTACTGTTGTGGTCTTCCATTCTAATGTGGCCTAACGTCCTACTGTTGTGTTCTTACATCCTACTGTTGTGTCCTTACGTCCTACTATTGTGTTCTTCCATTCTACTGTTGTGTTCTTACATCCTACTGTTGTGTCCTTACGTCCTACTATTGTGTTCTTCCATTCTACTGTTGTGTTCTTACATCCTACTGTTGTGGTCTTCCATTCTAATGTGGCCTAACGTCCTACTGTTGTGTTCTTACATCCTACTGTTGTGTCCTTACGTCCTACTATTGTGTTCTTCCATTCTACTGTTGTGTTCTTACATCCTACTGTTGTGTCCTTACGTCCTACTATTGTGTTCTTCCATTCTACTGTTGTGTTCTTACATCCTACTGTTGTGGTCTTCTGTTCTACTGTTGTGGTCTTCCATTCTAATGTGGCCTAACGTCCTACTGTTGTGTTCTTACATCCTACTGTTGTGTCCTTACGTCCTACTATTGTGTTCTTCCATTCTACTGTTGTGTTCTTCCATTCTACTGTTGTGTTCTTACATCCTACTGTTGTGGTCTTCTGTTCTACTGTTGTGGTCTTCTGTTCTACTGTTGTGGTCTTCTGTTCTACTGTTGTGGTCTTCTGTTCTACTGTTGTGGTCTTCTGTTCTACTGTTGTGGTCTTCTGTTCTACTGTTGTGGTCTTCTGTTCTACTGTTGTGGTCTTCCATTCTAATGTGGCCTAACGTCCTACTGTTGTGTTCTTCCATTCTACTGTTGTGTTCTTACATCCTACTGTTGTGTCCTTACGTCCTACTATTGTGTTCTTCCATTCTACTGTTGTGTTCTTACATCCTACTGTTGTGGTCTTCCATTCTAATGTGGCCTAACGTCCTACTGTTGTGTTCTTACATCCTACTGTTGTGGTCTTCCATTCTAATGTGGCCTAACGTCCTACTGTTGTGTTCTTACATCCTACTGTTGTGGTCTTCTGTTCTACTGTTGTGGTCTTCCATTCTAATGTGGCCTAACGTCCTACTGTTGTGTTCTTCCATTCTACTGTTGTGTTCTTACATCCTACTGTTGTGTCCTTACGTCCTACTATTGTGTTCTTCCATTCTACTGTTGTGTTCTTCCATTCTACTGTTGTGTTCTTCCATTCTACTGTTGTGTTCTTACATCCTACTGTTGTGTCCTTACGTCCTACTATTGTGTTCTTCCATTCTACTGTTGTGTTCTTACATCCTACTGTTGTGTCCTTACGTCCTACTATTGTGTTCTTCCATTCTACTGTTGTGTTCTTCCATTCTACTGTTGTGTTCTTACATCCTACTGTTGTGTCCTTACGTCCTACTATTGTGTTCTTCCATTCTACTGTTGTGTTCTAAGATCCTATTTTCTTATGAAACTACTAGTATGCAAGAATGTCTAAGATCCTATTTTCTTATGAAACTACTAGTATGCAAGAATGTCTAAGATCCTATTTTCTTAAAGAGATTCAGTGGCAAAGGACGAGGTTCGTGGCAATCGACTGCTAACGCTCTCTCTCCCCGTAGAGGTACAGTAACGAAATATATGAAACAGACGACATTTCTTTTCCACGTACACGAATACTGTGTGCATGTCCTTAGCATGAGGGGTGGTCCACGGACGACTAGAGAACGTCTGAACGGTCGAACTACGATGGAAAAGAAAGCTTTCACGAAGAGGAAGGAGGGAGGAAGGAGTTGTTTGACAAGGAGGGAGGAGGGAGTTGTTTGACAGAGACAATGAGCAGTGAAGAACTTAGGAGAGACAGTCATGACGGGAAGTAGCTTGAGGAAGTCCGAAACAAGGGCAGTGAGGGAAGTCTTGGTTGGAAACCCTTGTGGTGTGGGTGTAAACAAGACTGGAGATTATGCGCTAGGAGGACAAGAACTATAAATGACGAGGACGTGATACAGAAAAGGAATATATGAGAGAGAGAGAGAGAGAGAGAGAGAGAGAGAGAGAGAGAGAGAGAGAGAGAGAGAGAGGAGAGGAGAGGAGAGGAGAGGAGAGGAGAGGAGAGGAAAGGAAAGGAAAGGAAAGGAAAGGAAAGGAAAGGAAAGGAGAGGAGAGGAGAGGAGAGGAGAGGAGAGGAGAGGAGAAGAGAAGAGAGGAGAGGAGAGGAGAGGAGAGGAGAGGAGAGAGAGCGGAGAGGAGAGGAGAGGAGAGGAGAGGAGAGGAGAGGAGAGGAGAAGGAGGAGAGGAGGAGAGAGGAGAGGAGAGGAGAGGAGAGGAGAGGAGAGGAGAGGAGAGGAGAGGAGAGGAGAAGAGAGGTGAGGAGAGGAGAGAGGTACATCTCACTGGATTCATCATGAACAACCGAAGGAGGTTACTGGAGGAGAGATGAGTAGGCAAGGCGTCCAGAGGTGATCAGGTCGATGGAGGTGTTGACCAGCGGGTCAGCCGGTGTGAGGAAGACGAGACGACACATACAATCGATAACCTAAAGGAGTGGAGGCCCGAGGCCCAGATCCTGCCCTGCACACGACGATATGCCAGTCAGGGTCACACGCCGCCTGTTACAGTCATTTTGACGTAGGTCGCTTGACAGCTGTCAGATCGTCATATATGACCTGTCAACAACGGTCGTAACTACGGCTTCCCCCCCTCAACAGCCCCGCCCCAACCCGTTCACCCCCCTACAGCCCCATCCCCCCCCTCCCCGCCCGCCTCCCACAGCCCCACCCGCTCCCCGCCCACGCCCCCCACTGTACCACACCGCTACTGACTGGAACGACAGGGTCACGTAACGTGGAAGTAACACGATCTTTAACATGTTCTGCAAACTCTAAAACCACTGTCCACAGTCATCACTGTCGGACGGATCACTTGCAACTAATAAAGAATGCATTACAGGCCACCACGGGAGGCTATCGTATGGCCTAGAGATGGTGTGTGTGTGTGTGTGTGTGTGAGAGAGAGAGAGAGAGAGAGAGAGAGAGAGAGAGAGAGAGAGAGAGAGAGAGAGAGAGAGAGAGAGAGAGAGACATGCATGCATGATTTGCAAGTGGCGTCATGCACGAGTCAAACGTGACGTCCTGCCTGATTTATGCATTACGTCACGCGGGGAATCACACGTGACGTCATTCACGATTCGTGCGTGACGTCATGCAACGATCACACGTGACGTCATTCACGGATCATGCGTGACGCCATGCACGATTCTCACGCGAGGTCACGAGCATTAAATGACGCGTGACGTCATGCATGAATTATAGGGAATGACCCCAAGTGTAGAACAGTGGTTGTTTGAGTTGCGTTCCAGTGAAGGTGTTGCGAAGGTCGGTGAGGGTCTGGCTGGCCCAACACTAGATGATACAGCAGCCATCATCTATATATTTCCCCTACTGTTCTTTCACCACTTGTTCTTCTAGCTTCCTGTTGCGTTCTTCCACCCTGCTGTTTCCTTCTTCCACTCTTCTGTTATGTTCATACGTCCCACCGTTGTGTTCTTACGTCTCGCTATTGTGTTTTTCCATGGTAGTAATGTGTCTTCCATCCTACAATTGTGTTCTTCCATGCTACTGTTGTGTCCTTACGTCCTACTATTGTGTTCTTCCATTCTACTGTTGTGTTCTTACATCCTACTGTTGTGGTCTTCTGTTCTACTGTTGTGGTCTTCCATTCTAATGTGGCCTAACGTCCTACTGTTGTGTTCTTCTAACTTCCTACTGTATTCTTCCAACTTGCTGCCGCGTTCTTCTATCCTTCTATTGTGTTCTTTTTCATCCTATTGTTATGTTCTTCCATCCCGCTTTTTGTGTTCATCTATCTTACTGTTGTGTTCTTCCATCCTTCTGCTGTGCTCTTCCATCGTAGTGTTGTGTTCTTCCATACTTTTGTCGTGTTCATCCACAAAACATGATAATCCTTCATCCTGTTATTTTGTATCTATCCGCTCTGATATGGGACTGTACTGTGGTGTCTTGTTTATCTATCGACTGTTCCTTCTTTCAACCCAATTATTCTCGTTTTTCTTCTATTTCTCCTTGTCCTTTTTATTGCCCATCCTGTTCTTTCACTTCTTGTTCAGCCCTCCTACGGCCGTCGTGTTCAACCAAAACATGT
>NC_092224.1:5358301-5360801 GCF_036320965.1 Panulirus ornatus | reverse complement strand
ATGGGGTTGTTAGGGAGGTAAATGCAAGAGTCCTGAAAAGAGGGGCAAGTATGAAGTCTGTTGGGGATGAGAGAGCTTGGGAAGTGAGTCAGTTGTTGTTCGCTGATGATACAGCGCTGGTGGCTGATTCATGTGAGAAACTGCAGAAGCTGGTGACTGAGTTTGGTAAAGTGTGTGGAAGAAGAAAGTTAAGAGTAAATGTGAATAAGAGCAAGGTTATTAGGTACAGTAGGGTTGAGGGTCAAGTCAATTGGGAGGTGAGTTTGAATGGAGAAAAACTGGAGGAAGTGAAGTGTTTTAGATATCTGGGAGTGGATCTGTCAGCGGATGGAACCATGGAAGCGGAAGTGGATCATAGGGTGGGGGAGGGGGCGAAAATTTTGGGAGCCTTGAAAAATGTGTGGAAGTCGAGAACATTATCTCGGAAAGCAAAAATGGGTATGTTTGAAGGAATAGTGGTTCCAACAATGTTGTATGGTTGCGAGGCGTGGGCTATGGATAGAGTTGTGCGCAGGAGGATGGACGTGCTGGAAATGAGATGTTTGAGGAAAATGTGTGGTGTGAGGTGGTTTGATCGAGTAAGTAACGTAAGGGTAAGAGAGATGTGTGGAAATAAAAAGAGCGTGGTTGAGAGAGCAGAAGAGGGTGTTTTGAAATGGTTTGGGCACATGGAGAGAATGAGTGAGGGAAGATTGACCAAGAGGATATATGTGTCGGAGGTGGAGGGAACGAGGAGAAGAGGGAGACCAAATTGGAGGTGGAAAGATGGAGTGAAAAAGATTTTGTGTGATCGGGGCCTGAACATGCAGGAGGGTGAAAGGAGGGCAAGGAATAGAGTGAATTGGAGCGATGTGGTATACAGGGGTTGACGTGCTGTCAGTGGATTGAGTCGGGGCATGTGAAGCGTCTTGGGTAAACCATGGAAAGCTGTGTAGGTATGTATATTTGCGTGTGTGGACGTGTGTATGTACATGTGTATGGGGGGGGGGGGCCATTTCTTTCGTCTGTTTCCTTGCGCTACCTCGCAAACGCGGGAGACAGCGACAAAGTATAAAAAAAAAAAAAAAAAAAATATATATATATATATATATATATATATATATATATATATATATATATATATATATATATATATATATATAGTGGTAGAGGATGTGTGGATCAGGTGTTTGCTTTGAAGAATGTATGTGAGAAATACTTAGAAAAGCAAATGGATTTGTATGTAGCATTTATGGATCTGGAGAAGGCATATGATAGAGTTGATAGAGATGCTCTGTGGAAGGTATTAAGAATATATGGTGTGGGAGGCAAGTTGTTAGAAGCAGTGAAAAGTTTTTATCGAGGATGTAAGGCATGTGTACGTGTAGGAAGAGAGGAAAGTGATTGGTTCTCAGTGATGTAGGTTTGCGGCAGGGGTGTGTGATGTCTCCATGGTTGTTTAATTTGTTTATGTATGGGGTTGTTAGGGAGGTGAATGCAAGAGTTTTGGAAAGAGGGCAAGTATGAAGTCTGTTGGGGATGAGAGAGCTTGGGAAGTGAGTCAGTTGTTGTTCGCTGATGATACAGCGCTGGTGGCTGATTCATGTGAGAAACTGCAGAAGCTGGTGACTGAGTTTGGTAAAGTGTGTGGAAGAAGAAAGTTAAGAGTAAATGTGAATAAGAGCAAGGTTATTAGGTACAGTAGGGTTGAGGGTCAAGTCAATTGGGAGGTAAGTTTGAATGGAGAAAAACTGGAGGAAGTAAAGTGTTTTAGATATCTGGGAGTGGATCTGGCAGCGGATGGAACCATGGAAGCGGAAGTGGATCATAGGGTGGAGGAGGGGGCGAAAATTCTGGGAGCCTTGAAGAATGTGTGGAAGTCGAGAACATTATCTCGGAAAGCAAAAATGGGTATGTTTGAAGGAATAGTGGTTCCAACAATGTTGTATGGTTGCGAGGCGTGGGCTATGGATAGAGTTGTGCGCAGGAAGATGGATGTGCTGGAAATGAGATGTTTGAGGACAATGTGTGGTGTGAGGTGGTTTGATCGAGTAAGTAACGTAATGGTAAGAGAGATGTGTGGTAATAAAAAGAGCGTGGTTGAGAGAGCAGAAGAGGGTGTTTTGAAATGGTTTGGGCACATGGAGAGGATGAGTGAGGAAAGATTGACCAAGAGGATATATGTGTCGAAGGTGGAGGGAATGAGGAGAAGTGGGAGACCAAATTGGAGGTGGAAAGATGGAGTGAAAAAGATTTTGTGTGATCGGGGCCTGAACATGCAGGAGGGTGAAAGGAGGGCAAGGAATAGAGTGAATTGGATCGATGTGGTATACCGGGGTTGACGTGCTGTCAGTGGATTGAATCAGGGCATGTGAAGCGTCTGGGGTAAACCAATGAAAGCCGTGTAGGTATGTGTATTTGCGAGTGTGGACGTATGTATATACATGTGTATGGGGTTGGGTTGGGCCATTTCTTTCGTCTGTTTCCTTGCGCTACCTCGCAAACGCGGGAGACAGCGACA